>NW_024721079.1:1746543-1755902 GCF_018991925.1 Homarus americanus | reverse complement strand
AAGAACATAAGAATGGAGGAAACTGCAGCGGGCCTATTGGCCCATACTGGGCAGTCACGTTTACACCCAACCCCTATTGCTCATATAAGCATCCAACCTATGCTTGAAGGTATTCAGCGAATTCGAGTTAATGATGGTATTTGGTAACTTGTTCCATTCATCCACTACTCTGTTTCCAAACCAGTGTTTACCTATTTCACGCCTAAATCTAAATTTGTCTAATTTAAAACCATTGTTACGAGTTCGCTCCTGGTTGGATAGTTTGAGTACCTTTGAAATGTCCCCTTTGTTTAGCCCTGACTTCCACTTATACACCTCTATCAGGTCGCCTCTCCCTCTACGTCTCTCGAGGGAGTGCAAATTAAGATGCTTTAACCTGTCTCTATACTCAAGGTTCCTAATGCCCGGGATTAGTCTTGTCATTTTCCTCTGAATTCTTTCCAATGATTCTATATCCATTCTGTAATAAGGTGACCAGAACTGAACTGCGTAATCCAGGTGTGGTCTCACAAGAGCAAGATACAGTTTTAGGATGACCTCGCTAGTCTTGTAACTAACACTCCTTTGTATGAACCCAAGTACTTTATTAGCCTTGTTACGAGCAAAAACACATTGTTTACTTGGCTTAAGGTTCCTACTTATCATTACTCCTAAATCTCTCTTGCAGTCGGATTTCTCTATGGCATCGTTGTTCATCTGGTATCTGGTTTCCCTGTTTACATCTCTTATACTGAGTACTTTACCTTTGTCCACGTTGAATTTCATCTGCCATTTTTCAGACCATTCGAAAAATTTGTTTAGATCTTCATGTAGTTTTGCTGAGTCCTCGTCAGATTTAATAACTCGTCCTATTTTAGTGTCATCAGCAAATTTACTTATGTTGCTGTCTATGCCGATATCTATGTCGTTTATGTATATAATAAATAATAATGGTCCAAGTACTGAGCCTTGGGGAACTCCACTTGTGACCTTGCTCCAATGGGGCTTAGTGCCGTTAATGCTCACTCGCTGTTTCCTGTCCTGTAACCACGCCCTAATCCATTTAAGGATGTTACCTTTGATGCCATGAGCTTCTACCTTTCTAATTAGTCTTTCATGAGGGACTCTGTCGAAGGCTTTGCTAAAGTCGAGATATACCACATCATAATTGTGCCCCTCGTCCACCGATTCGAAAACTGATGAAAAGAATGTTAATAGATTAGTTATACATGAACGTCCGCTTGTGAAGCCATGCTGGGAATCATTGATCAATCGGTGCTTCTCCAGGTGATTTCGAATACAGTTTGAAATGATTGCTTCCAGTAATTTGCCTACTATTGATGTTAGACTGATTGGGTGGTAGTTAGAGGATAGTGATCTATCCCCCTTCTTGAAAATTGGTATGACATTCGCTATCTCATCGGGACCAGGTGACTTATTTGGCTTTAGTTTGTCTATTTGCTTGCTAACATCGTTACTAGTCACTACTATCTCGCTTAATTTGTTTTCTTCACTATCTCTGAATAGAGTCGGTGCCTCGGGTATCATGTTTAAATTTTTGGTGGTGAAAACTGCTGAAAAATATTTATTCAAATTATTGCTCATTTCTCCGTCGTTATCAGTGAGCTCGCCGGTATCTGACCGTATTGGTCCAATCTTTTCTCTTGTTTTAGTTTGATACATTTGGTAGAATCCTTTAGGGTTTGTCTTCGCCTCCCTTGCTATCCTTACCTCATTATTCCTCTTGGCTTTCCTTATCTCGGTTTTAACCCTATTCGCCAATGTCTTATAATAATCCTGGAGGTAAATTTCGCCAAGCTTTATCCTTCTACCTATAGCCTTCCTTTGGCCAATGGTGTTCTTTAAATAATTATTTATCCATTTAAGGTCATTGTTGTCTGATCTGAGTTTTTTGTATGGTATGTTCTGCCTCTGTGCATTAAGTAACTCATTATTTAAATAAATAAATAAATAAATAAGTAAAATTACAAAAGGGGAATTTATTCTTTTAGGTCAATTCACGAAAATAATACACATGTCCCTATGGTTTTGGGGTCCACATCTGTCAGTCAGGTAGTGTACGGATATGTAATCACTTGGGAGGGAGGGGGTAGCGGCCCAGGTGATGTGAGCAGTGTAATAGAGGGAGTCACCTTGAAACACTCGTACTATTGAAAACATCTGTAGGACTATGAAAGTTGTTTTGAAGACCCAGATTCTCACACAAGTCTTACGATGATTTAGTCTTCGTAATTCAAGGTGTGAGACTGTACCTGACTGTACCTGACACAATAATTGAACTAGATACGTGACCTGACCATAGGATGAAATTAGCATATAGACCTATTGGTAAAGATTCTGTACGTTAAATCTGTCTCATAATTGGTCCTTGGTGAATGTATATAATGAAGGTTAAGTTTGAGTAAAAGTCTATTCATTCTTTTAGACTTTTTATGTGTTTTATTATAGCTTTCATCACCCTGTTGGGAATATTACTACATTAGCAATTGACAGGAATATCATCACACAAGCTTGGAGGATCTGGCCCCAGGTGAGGTGAGGGTGTGGAGGATCTGACCCCAGGTGAGGTGAGGGTGTGGAGGATCTGGCCCCAGGTGAGGTGAGGGTGTGGAGGATCTGGCCCCAGGTGAGGTGAGGGTGTGGAGGATCTGGCCCCAGGTGAGGGTGTGGAGGATCTGACCCCAGGTGAGGTGAGGGTGTGGAGGATCTGGCCCCAAGTGAGGTGAGAGTGGGATATGAAGGGGGTCCAGTCATATATTTTTAGAAGCTCTGCTTCCTCTCTCCTGTAATTCCGGAAGACGAATGAATGTTTCTCACCTAATAATGGTGGACAATTTTCGCGAGTCTGTCACTTTATAAATTTGCACATCAATATGCCAACGAACAATTAGTTTAAAATACTCTCAAGTGTATTTGGCATCTAATTATTATCCTTTTATATCAAACAATTGTGTGTATACTGTATATATTATATACTGTATATATACATACATACATACATACTGCCATTATAATGAATATTCTTTTTAACGCCTCCTCATAATATAGATAATCATGCTGTCGTGAACGTTGTATGTATGTATGTATGCATGTATGTGCTATTGTAAACGTTAGAATGCCTATTAATGTTATAAACTGAGGTAGATTAAGCCAGGGACAGTAGCTGTATTGTGCAGTGTGTGGTGACAGGAGAGTGAGGGAGTGAAGGGTAATGTCTAAGGGAGAGTTGAAAAAGAGAGGGAGAAAGAGGGAGAATATTTTTCTGATTGAGAGCAAAAGAAAATGAATGACGAGGGTGAATAAAAATGAAGAGGACTGGAAGGGAAGGAATGATTGACATTGAGATAATCCGAAAGTATAATGATTAAGTGTGGAAGTGTGAGCGAGTGAGTGAGTGAGTGAGTGTGACAAAGAAAACGTGGTTAAGGGAGGGAAAACAAGAGGAATGAGCGAGCAAGCGTAAGAAAGTGAGAGAATGAAGTGAGTGGGTGTAAGAGAATGATCAAATGAGAGTGAGTGAGTGAGTGAGAGAGAGGATCGTGGGTACATAAAGGGGAGGGGAGATGGGGGAGGGCCCAGGGGCAGCCGCAAGGTTCACTGACTCAAAACTTCCTGTTGCCCGGTCTGCATCTGTCTGTTCCACCTCCCTCCTATTCCCCCCTCCCTCCTCCTCCACCTCACATACCCTCCTCTTCCTCCTTCCATCTCCCCCTTTCCCCTCTCCTCCTCCACCCTTTCACACCTCTTCATTTATCTCCTCCTTCTTCCTTACCCTTTAGCAATAACCTTATCCATCTCTCCCTCTTTATCTAAGTTTTCCTCAAGTTTCTTCTCTCCGTCTCCCTCCCCATTTTTATCCCTGTTATCCCCCACTCCCTCCCTTTTCTCCCCTCCCCCCCCACCCCCTTCGTGTCATTTCACCTCCTCCTCCTCCTCCTAATCCATTTTAAATACCCTCCTACACCTTCTTCCTCTCCCATCTCCCTAATTTCTTCTTCTTCCCTCCCATATCTCTTTATTCTTCCCTCTTATTCCTTCCCATCCTATTCCTACCACTAATGTTCTTTCCCACTCCCCATTCCCCCTTTCCCATCGCTTCTTCCAATTTCTCTTTCTCTTCTGTACCTTCCTCCACCTATTTTCCTTCTATTCCCTTCCCTCTCATCTCATCTACTTCCCCTTCCCCTCCTGTTCCCTTCCATCGTGTACTCCTCCATTTACTCTCCCTCCCCTCTATCTCCCTAAGCCTTTCTCCCTTCCTTTCCCATCTCCCTATTCCGTCCCCCCTCTCATCTCCCTAATCCTCCCCCTCCCTTCCCATCTCCCATCTCCTCCCCTCCTACCTCCCTATTCCTTCCTCTTCCCTCCATCTTCTTACTCCTTCCTCCCTCCCCTCCCCCCCTCCTGCTACAACTGCTGACGCTACTGTCTGCTAACCTTGATCTTCCCATTCTCGCTTTCCTCCTCCTCTTCCTCATCACAGGTAGGACACGAGGGTGGGTAGATAATTAGGATGATGACTCTCTCTCTCTCTCTCTCTCTCTCTCTCTCTCTCTCTCTCTCCTATCCTCTTTTGACAGGTAGGATACAAGGGTGGATAATTAGGATGATGAAAATGATGCTTTCTCTCTCTCTCTCTCTCTCTCTCTCTCTCTCTCTCTCTCTCGCTTACAAAGATGATGATGCAATGGTGGTTAATAAGGGTGATTATACGAGGGTGATTAACAAGGGTGATTATACAAAGGTGATTAATGATGATTCAACAATTGTGTACACATAGACAATAAAACCAACATAATTATTTAAAAGATATGACAAATTATATCAGTGGTATACGAGTAAAAAAAAAACTCATTGCAGAATACGAAACAAAATATATGAATAGTGTATGGAGATATAATGGGTCATATAGAGGCGAAAAAGGCGTGGGATAGCTTATATACTTCACGCTGGTCAGATATTGGACGAGGACTATAAGCTTTGGAAAATTTAAGTCAGATTGGCTTCCTATTCGGCAAGATAAGATATATACAGTCATTAAGTACTGGACAAAACACTGATATTAGACTGTTGAGTGTTGGACAATTCGGTTTATATAGACAAATATTGGGAGATGGAACAAAATATAGTATTAGCGGTAAACATTTATAACATTGTTTAGCGAGTTTTGTTTGGGACAGTATACCATCGACCGATTGAGTGATCAACAGTTCAGCAAAGACTGGGTGAGTATTTGACAGTAAAACAGACTGGGTGAGTATTAGACAGTAAAACAGACTGGGTGAGTACTAGGCAGTTAAAACAGACCAGGTGAAGTGGACAATATTCCACAGACTGTTTGTATCCTAGACAGTTAACCCCCTGGCGTCACTGGAAATAAATTACACATTGACTCAACGACAGAAATCACAAGTACTCTAAACAATGGAGAATCAAACTGGGTTAATTTTTTATTCGAGTACCCTACATCATTACACCATAATATACAGGGTGTCATCAATTAAAAAAAACCCAACCCTATACACTATACTAACAACACCTACATTACAGAATCATATATCATTGTTTTCCCCATAAGAGCTAAAATTTCCACAGCTATTCCAGCCTACAAATAATCCTAAGCACAAGGTACCAAACTCTCCGTACTTCCTTAACCCATACACCACACACTGATACTAGTAATTACACACGTCCACTCTGTTCACTGACCAATAAATTCAGAGATTTTATAAGAGGGACAAAAAACCACTCGCCCAGACAAACTCCAATTACGGAACTGAGAAAGAACATGTTGTCGACGGTGATAAAGAATGAGCGAATCATGACACGGTGGAACTGAGAGGCAGAGAAACAGATGTTAACTTAATGCCTCGATGTGCCGCGTCACAGGTCGGACGGACGGAGAAGGAAGGGATGATGGGATATAGAGGTGTAGGTCAGGGAAGGAAGGAGGGTTTACCGTAAGGCAAAGGAGATATTTGTTTACTGAGGAATAAAGGAGGGAAAGAGGGAGGGAGAGAGGGAAAAAAAAAGAGAGAGAGAGAGAGAGAGAGAGAGAGAGAGAGCACAAAATAGGGAGGTATGACAAAGAGGGAAATTATTGAGTAAGGATAGGATGAAGGGACCACAGGACAGGACATTGTGGACAAGGATGGAGGAATAGTCTCCTGTAAGCTTGCCACATAGGTTACGGCCGGAGGTTGAAGACATTGGATCCCATCAAAGATTTCAAAGAGACTCAACACTGATTACCTTTTGTATTTCTACACGCATGACTAGGTGGCAGCCAACACTCTCAACAAGGTAGTATTAACACAATATCACAGCTTTCTTTGGACTGCACACGGGCACTCTTAGGGTCGAACAGAGAAGTGTTTGTATTCTTCAATTACATTATCATTCTAATGTGTAATTCATCGTTAATATCTTTCCCAAATTTCCACGTCGTTTCATTTTTTACAATTAAAATTATATTTATCCTCACTAAAGTACTATTATAATGTTAATCACTGTATGTATTATTCGTCTGGACTATGAATCACAGTTATTAAAGTAATTTATTGCTGCAACAATTACGTCTGGATTCACTAAACTTCGTTGAAAAATCGGATAAATTTATTTGGAAGTGCGACTTAATTTACAATCCACTTTTTTCACAGTAAGAGCAGGTAACCGTCTCGCACATACCTGAACGCATTAATTTAAGACAACGGATACCATGTGGCAAGTCCCAACCGAATGCACAAAATGTTGCACACTGAATAAAAATAGCGATTCTTGATGGCGATTATCATACTGCCACAAAAAAAGGTTTGAATATGCAGCGCTGCATACGAAAACTGTTTATGAATTTGTCCTGTCAGTATGTCCATTGACTTTTAGACCATCTTCATAATGTTGACAAAGAAAAAGAACTACAAGACGTAGAACATGACTGGCATCGACAAATATGAATGACAGAAAGTAAACAAACTTGGACTGGCTACCAAGAATATGAATGAGGGAATGAGTAAACATGAGTAGATCACCAGGTGGGGCGCTAACCGGCTGCCGCCTACCACCCAAGGACCTGGCCAGATGATATCCCTGAGCCACCAATGTCTTCAGCACGCACTCGGCACACAGCATGTTGATCACCACCTTCGGAGGATACTTAGTCCACATCATGAATCCCTGTTGCTTATACGCCCTAAAGCTTACTCAACATAACCTAATCTAACCAAACCAGCCCTCCCCCCCCCCCTCGCCATTTACCATTAGTGTGTTTAATCATCAGGTTCTTAATCTTCTTCAACATATGCTGTGCGGTGTAAAGGAAGACTGGTTGTGTTTTCTGCATCTATTAGGAAACGCTCAGGTTACAATGTGTACTCGACACAAGAGTTACACTGTGAATGTAAACCAAGCATTAATTCTGGAGGATGAGTTTCACGTTTTCTTCTTAGTGGTAGACACTGGATGCAGACACAAATAAAATATATTAAGGAAAAGCCGTATAACTTTAATAAGATAAATCTACTCCATGAGAACCTTAGCATAACTGTAGAAATCATTAACGTCATGCACGAGGAAAAATGCCCTTGATTCTCTCTCACGCTGCGTCGTCAAGCTTCATAATGCCTCAGCACCACTCTCCTAACAACGACTGTCTCCTCCTATCCTGGGTGCAACCTTAAGGAACGACTCCCACCAATACCACAACACCAGACATGCCTGTAGCGCTTAAACTTACGAAAGACTCCCACTACCATATCATCACACAGGGCTGAAACACTTAATTACAAACAAATTTGGACATGTATGTAAAACAATGGAATGGTTGCCCTATCTCCTCGATTACCATTGCCCTAAACAGCACCACAATGAAACATTATGACGTGTATACTGTACATTGACCCGACATGGTACTGTATTTCAATTTGGAGAGCACAGGTCGGTACACTACTCAAGAGTCTGAAGCAAACGATCAGTTGAGCCAATACGTCATGTTCAACCCTTCAATAAACTACTGTCTTTCGATATTATGCCTTTAATAATCCTTACTATGGCAAAACTCAACGCAAATAAACAAGTTCCGATCATTAATAACGAGTAAGGTGTTTGAGACAACATTTTCTTGAAGCAAACCTCCAATATTATATAACCCAGATTATTATTAATTTACACAGATATAGGTTATGGCCGATGAAGAAATTGAAGATATTTCTCAAGTCCTAACACTTGAATATGAAACAAGGAACCGGTACTGGAATTAACCGGAACTACTGTACACCTAAACTACCTTACCGTACCATCATATCTCAGGACCTAACATAATTTTCCAAAGTTCATTCATTATCTTTCTGTTCCTGTCCCTCAATGTTATTATATATTTTCTTTTTATATTCAAGCAACCATATCAGAAAATATTCCCCCAAAAATTACAAAATACAGACAAATAAATTGGTAACTGCCTCGTTAACATTTACCAAGAAAATTATTGGGAGACCTGAGGAATGAAAAATAAGGGATCACCTAAAGTTTAAACACTCCAGCTTACTTCACCTGGTAATTAAACACCGTAACGCTAACCTAAACCAACTTCCCAGACAACGTTAGGGTGTTTAATCGCCAGGTGAAATAAGCTGGAGTGTCTCATCTTTAGGTGATCCAAAATAAGTGATCAACAAGGCGGAGTGACTAAAGACTGAGTTCCTATATATCTGCCATTCGCCTTTATCTGAACATATTCCTACTCACCAACTCCGAGACCCTGGGTAGAAGAATATCACCACGACGCCAGAATATGTCCTTCCACCTCATGAGTCCAAGAACTTACAAGATTAAACCACATTTCACAGTCATTTGTCACAAGTCTTACCCACACTGTTTCACCGTAATTATTTTTAGACAGACAATTCGTAACACTTAACAATAAACACTACTTCCACTTCTCACGCACACACAACAACTGTACTTCAGAAAAAAATAGAGCATTTCTATCAATAAGTGACAACTCCAGGGGAAAAACTATCGACGCCGTGTTGTGAACAGATGCCAAGTTCTCATATATACATCTGACAGCACCATCTAGTGAGTGAATTATCAACTATACTCGCCGTACACAAGCCATTAGCGCCTGGCGGCTCTGAAGCCTCCATAATATAGGCCAGTGTGATGTTACTGATACCGGTAATTTAATATTATAATGTGATAGGAACAACATAACTAGTGCTAACGCCAAGTTCAAGTTACGAAGGGCAGCTAAATTAAACAAATCATAGCAACTGAATGAAAAATAAATGGACTTAGTCGCATAAGGAAAATATTAAGGTCCCATTACTACGCCGTGAGAAGTGACACAGGCGCACCCAAAATTT
>NW_024721079.1:1641659-1746443 GCF_018991925.1 Homarus americanus | reverse complement strand
ATCTGCGTCTTTTACGTTCAGTTACGTATTACTTTGGTATATTTCCCAAAATGTCGATACTCTACTTCCCCGAAAAAAGTCGATAATCTGCTTTCCGAAAGTAGAAAAATCTGCTTCTGGAAAATGAATAATAACTTTCACGGAGTAGATATTTGTTTTTGTGATACAAATTTCGTTTTCTGTGATAATCTCTTCATAAGGTAATATTTCACAAAAGTCAATCTACTTCCCAAAAGTCGGTGTCACTGCGAAAGTGAAAAATCTGCTTTTCGGAAAATGAATATTAACTTTCGGAAAGTAGATATTTCCCATTTTTTATGATACAAATTTCCCGTTTTTCTGATAATCTACTTCGCAAAATTTGGTAATATTTCTGCAAAAGGTCGATAATCTACTTCCCCGAAAAGTCGATAATCTACTTTCTAATGAAAATCTGCTGCAGAAAATCAGTATCCAACTTTCGGAAAGTGAATGTTTTGACCTCTGTGATACCAATTTCACGTTTTTTTTTATGATAATCTACTTGGCAAAATTGGTAAAATATTTTCCCAAAATGTCGATACTCTGCTTCCCCGAAATCGATAATCTACTTTCGAAAAGTGAAAAAATCTGCTTTTTTTTCGGAGAAATCGAATAACCAACTTTCGGAAAGTAGATATTTCCCATTTTTTTTATGATGCAAATTTCCATTTCTTGATAATCGCCCATAAAATTTGGTAATATTTCACCGAAGTCGATAATCTGCTTCCCCGAAAAGTCGATAATCTCTTGTCGAAAATCAACTTTTCAAGAAATGAATAACCAACTTTCCGGAAAAGTAGATATTTCCCCATTTCTATGATACCAATTTCACATTTATGATAATCTGGTTGAAATTGGTAATATTTCCCAAAATGTCGATGCTCTACTTCCCGAAAGTCGATAATCTACTTTCGAAAAGTGAAAAATCTACTTTTTTCAGGAAGTGAATAACCCTTTTCGGAAAGTAGATATTTCCCATTTTTATGATGCAAATTCACGTTTTTCTGCTGATAATCTGCATAAAATTTGGTAATATTTCTTTTAAAAGTCGATAATCACATCCCAAAAGTCGATAATCTACTTTCGAAAAGTAGAAAAAATCTACTTTTTCGGAAAATGAATAACCAACTTTTCCCGGAAATGAATATTTCCATTTTCTGTGATGCCAATTTCCGTTTTTGTGATAATCTGCTTTTGCAAAATTAGGTAATATTTTAAATGTCGATAATCTGCTTCCCCGAAAGTCCGATAATCTACTTTCGAAAAGTAGAAAAATCTGCTTTTTCAGGAAAGTGAATAACCAACTTTCGGAAAGTAGATATTTCCCATTTTCTGTGATACCAATTTCCGTTTTTTATGATAATCTGCTTGGCAGACTAAGGTAATATTTCCAAAAATCGATACTCGCCACGAAAAGTCGATAATCTACTTTCCGAAAAGTAGAAAAATCTACTTTTCAGGAAAATCGAATATTACTTTCGATAGATATTTCCCATTTTTATGATACAAATTTCCCGTTTTCTGTGATAATCTGCTTCATAAAATTTGGTAAATATTTCTGCAAAAAGGTCGATAATCTACTTCCCGAAAGATCAGGTAATCTACTTTCGAAAACAGAAAATCTACTTTTCGGAAAGTAGATATCTTTCGAAGTGAATGTTTTCCCATTTTCTGTGATACCAATTTCCATTTTTTGATAATCTACTTGGCAAAATTAAATTATTTTAAGTATCGATACTCACTTCGAAAAGTCGATAATCTGCTTTCGAAAATGAAAAATCTACTTTCGGGAAAGTGAATAACCTTTCCGGAAATTAGATCAAACTTCCCCATTTTGCTGATACAAATTTCCGTTTTTCTATGATAATCTACTTTATAAAATTTGGTATCCTTCCTAAAGTCAGGCAAATACACTTCCCCGAAGGTCGATAATCACTTTCTCCCGAAAAAGTAAAGAAAATCTAAAATGAATATAACTTTTGGAAAGTAGATATTTCCCATTTTTCTATGATGCCAATTTCCCGTTTTATGATAATCTGCTTGGCTTAAAGAATTAGGTAATATTTTCCCCAAATGTCGATACTCTGCTTCCCCGAAATTAATTAATCTACTTTCGAAAAGTAGAAAAATCTACTTTTCGGGAAAATGAATAACCAACTTTCGGAAAGTGAATGTTTCCATTTTTTATGATACAAATTTCCCGTTTTCTATGATAATCTACTTCGCAAGAATTTGGTAATATTTCTGAAAGTCGATATTCTACTTTCCCGAAAAGTAGAAAAAATCTACTTTTCAGGAAAGTAGATAACCAACTTTCCCGGAAAGTAGATATTTCCCCATTTTTTTATGATACAAATTTCATTTTCCGATAATCTACTCATAAAATTGGTATCTTCACAAAAATGTCGATAATCTACTCTCGAAAAGTCGATAATCTACTTTCCCGAAAAGTAGAAAAATCTACTTTTCAGGAAAGTAGATAACCAACTTTCCCGGAAAGTAGATATTTCCCATTTTCTATGATACAAATTTCCCGTTTTTTATGATAATCTACTTGGCAAAATTAGGCAATATTTCCCAAAATGTCGATACTCTACTTCCCCGAAAAGTCGATAATCTACTTTCCCGAAAAGTAGAAAAATCTACTTTTCAGGAAAGTAGATAACCAACTTTCCCGGAAAGTAGATATTTCCCATTTTCTATGATGCAAATTTCCCGTTTTCTATGATAATCTACTTCGCAAAATTGGGTAATATTTCACAAAAAGTCGATAATCTACATCCCCGAAAAGTCGAAAATCTACTTTCCCGAAAAGTAGAAAAATCTACTTTTCAGGAAAGTAGATAACCAACTTTCCCGGAAAGCAGATATTTCCCATTTTCTATGATACCAATTTCCCGTTTTTTATGATAATCTACTTGGCAAAATTAGGTAATATTTCACAAAATGTCGATACTCTACTTCCGCGAAAAGTCGATAATCTACTTTCCCGAAAAGTAGAAAAATCTACTTTTCAGGAAAGTAGATAACCAACTTTCCCGGAAAGTAGATATTTCCCATTTTCTATGATGCAAATTTCCCGTTTTCTATGATAATCTACTTCGCAAAATTGGGTAATATTTCACAAAAAGTCGATAATCTACATCCCCGAAAAGTCGAAAATCTACTTTCCCGAAAAGTAGAAAAATCTACTTTTCAGGAAAGTAGATAACCAACTTTCCCGGAAAGCAGATATTTCCCATTTTCTATGATACCAATTTCCCGTTTTCTATGATAATCTACTTCGCAAAATTGGGTAATATTTCACAAAAAGTCGATAATCTACGTCCCCGAAAAGTCGATAATCTACTTTCCTGAAAAGTAGAAAATCTACTTTTCAGGAAAGTAGATAACCAACTTTCCCGGAAAGTAGATATTTCCCATTTTCTATGATACCAATTTCCCGTTTTTTATGATAATCTACTTGGCAAAATTTGGTAATATTCCCCAAAATGTCGATACTCTACTTCCCCGAAAAGTCGTTAATCTACTTTCCCGAAAAGTAGAAAAATCTACTTTTCAAGAAAGTAGATAACCAACTTTCCCGGAAAGTAGATATTTCCAATTTTCTATGATACAAATTTCCCGTTTTTTATGATAATCTACTTGGCAAAATTAGGCAATATTTCCCAAAATGTCGATACTCTACTTCCCCGAAAAGTCGATAATCTACTTGGTGGTGTCTGCTCAAATTAATAACATAACTTGGAAAGTGGATATTTCCCATTTTTTGCTGTTACAAATTTCCGTTTTATGCGGTAATTTTGGCAAAATTTGGTATATTTCTAAAAGTCGATAATCTATTCCGAAAATTAGTAATCTACTTTCGAGTAGATAATTTACTTTTCAGGAGAGTAGATAACAACTTTCCGGAAAGTAGATATTTCCATTTTCTATGTTGTTTCGTTTTTATGATAATCACTTGCTTAAAATTGGTGATATTTCAAAATGTCGATAATCTACTTCCCGAAAATAATTATTAATCTACTTTCCGAAAGTGGATAATTCTGCTTTTCGGAAAGTAGATAACCAACTTTCGGAGTGGATGTTTCATTTTTAATCTAATTTCCCGTTTTCTATGATAATCTCTTTAAAATTAGGTAATATTTCACAAAAGTCGATAATCTACTTCCCGAAAAGTCGATAATTTTCTCCGAAAAGTAGATAATCTACTTTTCGGGAAGTAGATAACCAACTTTCGGAAAGTAGATATTTCCATTTTTTATGATACAAATTTCCGTTTTCTATGATAATCTACTTTGCAAATTTGGTAATATTTGCAAAAAGTCGATAATCTACTTCCCAAAAAGTCGATAATCTACTTTCCCGAAAAGTGATAATCTACTTTTCAGAAATGTGATAACCAACTTTCTCGGAAGTAGATATTTCCCATTTTCTATGATACAATTTCCCTTTTTATGATAATCTACTTTGCAAAATTAGGTAATATTTCCAAAATCGATAATCTACTTCCCGAAAAGTCGATAATCTACTTTCAGTAGATAATCTACTTTTCGGTAAAGTAGATAACCAACTTTCTGAAGTAGATATTTCCCATTTTCTATGATACAAATTTCCCGTTTTCTGATAATCTACTTTGCTAAAATTAGGTAATATTTCCCAAAAAGTCGATAATCCTTCCCCAAAAGTCGATAATCTACTTTCTCGAAAGTAGATAAATCTACTTTTCGGTAAAGTAGATAACTTTCTCGGAAAGTAGATATTTCCCATTTTCTATGATACAAATTTCCCGTTTTTATGATAATCTACTTTGCAAATTAGGTAATATTTCCCAAAAAGTCGATAATCTACTTCCCCAAAAGTCGATAATCCTTTCCCAAAAGTGGATAATCTACTTTCAGGAAGTGAATAACCAACTTTCGGAAAGTAGATATTTCCCATTTTCTATGATACAAATTTGTTTTCTGTGATAATCTACTTTGCAGGTATCTTCTTAACGATAATCTACTTTCGAAAATGAAAAATCTACTTTTCTAAAGTAGATAACCAACTTTTCGGAAAGTAGATATTTCCCATTTTCTCTTGATACAAATTTCCGTTTTCTGTGATAATCTACTTGCAAAATTAGGTAATATTTCCCAAGTCGATAATCTCACAAAAGTTGATAATCTTTCGAAAGTAGATAATCTACTTTTCAGAAAGTGAATAACCAACTTTCCCGGAAAGTAGATATTTCCTTCTGTGATACAAATTTCCGTTTTCTATGATAATCTACTTGGAAAATTAGGTAATATTGCAAAATGTCGATAATCTACTTCCAAAAAGTCGATAATCTACTTTCCCGAAAGTAGATAATCTATTAGGAGAAATGAATAAAACTTTCGGAAAGTAGATATTTCCATTTTTATGATCAAATTTCGTTTTCTATGATAATCTGCTTCGCAAAATTTGGTAATATCTACAAAAGTCGATAATCTACTTCCAAAAGTCGATAATCTACTTTCGAAAAGTAAAATCTACTTTTCAAGAAAGTAGATAACCAACTTTCCCGGAAATAGATATTTCCATTTCTATGATACAAATTTCCCGTTTTTATGATAATCTACTTTGCAAAATTAGGTAATATTTCCCAAAAGTCGATAATCTACTTCCCAAAAGTCGATAATCTACTTTCCCGAAAAGTGATAATCTACTTTTCGGAAAATGAATAACCAACTTTCCCGGAAGTAGATATTCCATTTTTATGATAAATTTTCCGTTTTTATGATAATCTACGCAAAATGGTAATATTTCCCAAAGTGATAATCTACTTCCCCAAGAGGTCGATAATCTAACAAAGTGATAATCTCTTTTCGGTAAATAGATAACCAACTCGGAAGGTAGATATTCCATTTCTGTGATCTCGTTTTCTAATCTACTTTTGAATTAGGTATATTTCCCCAAAGTCGATAATCTACTTTCCCGAAAGTCGATAAATCTACTTTCCGAAAAGTGGATAATCTACTTTTCACAGGTGTAGAATAATAACTTTCGGAAAGTAGATATTCCCATTTTCTCTGATACAATTCCGTTTTATGATAATCTACTTTTGCAAAATTAAATAATGCCTTAAATATCGATAATCTACTTCCAAAAGTCTAATAATCTACTTTCCAGGGAAAAATCTTTTCGGTAAAGTAGATAACCAACTTTCTCGGAAAGTAGATATTTCCCATTTTCTCTGATACAAATTTCCCGTTTTCTATGATAATCTACTTTGCAAAATTAGGTAAGGTTTCAAAGTCGATAATCTACTTCCCAAAATGATAATCTACTTCCCCAAAAGTCGATAATCTACTTTCTAGTGTAGATAATTACTTTTCGAAAGTAGATAACCAACTTTCCCGGAAAGTAGATATTTCCCATTTTTTGTGATACAAATTTCCCGTTTCTATGATAATCTACTTCGCAAAATTAGGTAATATTTCCCCCAAAATTCGAAAATCTATTCCCCCGAAAAATCGATAATCTATTTTCCCGAAAAGTAGAAAATCTATCTACTTTTCGGTAAAGTAGATAACCAACTTTCCCGGAAAGTAGATATTTCCCATTTTTTATGATACAAATTTCCCGTTTTCTATGATAATCTACTTCTGAAAATTAGGTAATATTTCTCAAAAAGTCGATAATGTACTTCCCCAAAAAGTCGATAATCTACTTTCCCGAAAAGTAGATAATCTACTTTTCGGGAAAGTAGATAACCAACTTTCCCGGAAAGTAGATAATTTCCCATTTTCTATGATACAAATTTCCCGTTTTCTATGATAATCTACTTCGGAAAATTAGGTAATATTTCCCCAAAAGTCGATAATCTACTTCCCCAAAAAGTCGATAATCTACTTTCCCGAAAAGTAGATAATCTACTTTTCGGGAAAGTAGATAACCAACTTTCCCGGAAAGTAGATATTTCCCATTTTCTATGATACAAATTTCCCGTTTTCTATGATAATCTACTTCGCAAAATTAGGTAATATTTCCCCAAAAGTCGATAATCTACTTCCCCAAAAAGTCGATAATCTACTTTTCAGGAAAGTAGATAACCAACTTTCCCAGAAAGTAGATATTTCCCATTTTCTATGATACAAATTTCCCGTTTTCTGTGATAAGTAGATAACCAACTTTCCCAGAAAGTAGATATTTCCCATTTTCTATGATACAAATTTCCCGTTTTCTATGATAATCTACTTTGCAAAATTAGGTAATATTGCCCAAATAGTCGATAATCTACCATTCCAAAAAGTCAATAATCTACTTTCCAGAAAAGTAGATAATCTACTTTTCAGGAAAGTAGATAACCAACTTTCTCGGAAAGTATATATTTCCCATTTTCTGTGATACAAATTTCCCGTTTTCTATTATAATCTACTTTGCAAAATTAGGTAATATTGCCCAAATAGTCGATAATCTACCATTCCAAAAAGTCAATAATCTACTATCCAGAAAAGTAGATAATCTACTTTTCAGGAAAGTAGATAACCAACTTTCCCGGAAAGTAGATATTTCCCATTTTCTATGATACAAACTTCCCATTTTCTATGGTAAGTAGATAACCAACTTTCCCAGAAAATAGATATTTCCCATTTTCTGTGATACATATTTCCCATTTTCCATGATAATCCACTTTGGAAAATTAGGTAACATTTCCCAAAAAGTTGATAATCTACTTCCCAGAAAAGAAGATAATCAACTTTTTAGGAAAGTATATTTTTCCCATTTTCTATGATACAAATATCCCATAGATTATCATAGAAAACAGGAAATTTGTATCACAGTGGTGCAATGTGGTAGCTCGAAGCTTCGCTGGATTGTATATAACTGACAACTGTAATGTAATGCAATGTATTCTCAGCATATACTACAGTACAGTAGTCATAAATATTCTTTAGACTTTGCCTATACTGTACTGTAATGTAATGTGATGAGCAAAACGAGGTTATTAAAATACAGGTCTGTGACGCAATCCAATATATTTTATTCCAATAGCAAAATTCATTAACATTCCTAAAATGACCTCAAATATTCAATAAAAAAAATAAGAAAGAATTATACATTGTAACAGAAACAAGTGAAGTGAAGTAATTGACATAAGTTTACTATCGGACTTGACGCCTGTATAAAAATAAAATCACAAGAACAGTAGTATCAACGAACTCTGACCTAGATGCTGGTTCTCATGGAATCTAAAATCAATATATATATAAAAATTTACAGCCAGATATGCAGACTTATCTGATATCCCTTTTTTTTAAATATTAATACTTTAGATTCTTTAATACAGTTGTTACAAAATAGAAAATGTATTATGGAAACTGTGTACTTTGTCAGAAATGTGAATCCCACACATCCAATTAGTTATGAAAAATGCATAGTTAAACATAGGTGCAGCTCGTGCTTATATGAAAGGAGCTTACTGAGCAATTATTTGCAGGTCACAATTAAAATAATATTTTATTATTACTGTGTGTTTGAGGTACTAGGTAGAGGAGCACATTCTCTTGTAAGGGGAATAATACTTTGAATGGGCAATCTCTTGTATGATAATACTTTGAACCCTTATTATTTACCAGGAAGATTCATTATAACTATGATCTCTATTTGGGTTTACAGTTTACCTTAGACAAGGTTATCAATAAATTCACAAGTAATGATTTTAAAGTATCATAGAAATCAACCTAATATCTCTGATTTCATAGTCTTGGATTGTTGGTCACATTTTGGAGAGACTAGGAAAAAGTTGCAGGAATAGCAAACAAGAAAAATGTTTGAGAAGAATCTTTTGTAAGACTTACTACTGTCTTCAATCAGTTAATAGAGAATAAAATTTATAACATGATCAACAGCTATGTACATGGTGTGGATGTTAAAAGGGTTTTAAATCTTAGGAGTAATATACAGTGCTTTATGTACAAGAACTTTCCTGATACTTGGCTCTTTACATTTCCTCTAAACAGAGGTTATGAGCACCCTTTCTGGCAAGGTATCAAAATTTGGTGTTTGCTCAGCACATTCTAAGAAACAGGTCATTTGATTCACTCTGATGTAGGATACAAACATCTAGTTATAAAAAAGAAATGACAGGTTTTAAGAAAAGTTCTTTATAAATCAATGTAACCTGATCTTTTGTTCAGCATGAGCACAGCACCTTTTAAATCTACTTTTTTTTTTGTTTCCACTACACTACAGATGAAGAAGAAAATAAGTTGCCAGAAAAATAGACTGCCAAAAAGCATGGACTGGCTAATTGCTTTATCTTTCATCTCAGCAATACCATCTGGTCTCATAAGGGAATCTGACACATTTGTTTGATTCCCCATCTCAAAGATTAACTACACTGAAGATCATCTCTTATAGGATCACTTATTTTCAGGGTAACTAATCACTAAGGAATAAAACTAATTTTCTTTAAACTGTATGAGAAAAATGAGTCAAGTTTCATCTAATTCTAGTAATAATTATGTTATTGAACTCAATTTACATTATTTATATTAAAATAACATCCTACCCTGAGCAATGAATGAGGACATTAAATGCAACATTTTTCACAATTCTTATTTATCCTCAAGCAATACGTTTTTTTATAACTGTGTACTTTAGAAAATCCGAGATGTGTGATAATTGTTTAATAATGATTGCTATCATATGTAGTGACAAGATATTAAAAACTGAATGGAAATAATTTAAAATCCTGAAAACTGTACACCATTAATGCAATACATATATTGTACATACTTATCCAGCTACTTAGGATAGCAATCTAACAATAAAGAGGGAATTTATGGGATGTTTTAATACATAATTTTAACCAATGTAAATGTGAACAGTTCCAGTCATACTATACTGTACTGTACATGGCAATGCATTTCTATTATGTTCCTGGTTTGCATTTTGACATTATCAACCTTTGCCATTGTTATATATATATATATATATATATATATATATATATATATATATATATATATATATATATATATATATATATATATATATATATATATATATATATATATATATATATATATATATATATCAACCTCATACACCACACTAAATACATGTGTACAAAAGAACTACAATAAACAAATTGTGCTGCATAATGGCAGTGCATACTGTTATGCAGGGAGCACAGTTCATGTCTGGCAATCACTGAAGTAGATCAGATTTTCTACAAATGTGCAATGAATCAGGGTCAACAGGATATGTCATAAAATTTAGCTCCTACAATGTTCCACCAGTCATTAACAATATACTGTTTGCTAAGCCCAAGAAGTTATACATTCCATTTAGGAAAGCAAGACTAGATGTCTCGTGTATTTCTAAGAACTCTAAAGTAATTGAAGCAAAGTTAGCAAGTTATTTTGTTGTTTACTTTATAGTGATATACAATACAGTACAATACTATGCACTGTCAATTAATATTATGACCTGGCATAAGCTCCAGGAACACCTGTGGTTTAAATTACAATCACCAATAGTAGTGGTGGACTGTCTGACTCAATAGGATACTGATGCATTGTAATCAAGATATTACTGTCTGGGAATTTATATGTTATTTTACTCAAGAAAAACCAGACAAAATAACTATGAGCCATGAGATTTTGACAGAATGAACACAATAGTTTTGTAATGTGTAATAAAATATCTCTCAATTGAGATATGACGTTATCCTAATTTATGTGCTAATTTAAATCCAATCACTGAACCTAACTTTTCAACTCCTCCCAATTTGTCTTCCAATTTAAATTCAACAAGACATGGTGGTTATGATGGGCTGATGCCTGACTGAAACAGGTGAGGTTAGGTAATATGACTACACTATGTTTATATCAATCAATCTGTTTTCTGGAATTCAAAACAATTGTACTTTCATGAAAAATAAAAATAAACTTTTACAAGTGTAAAGGAAAAAATTCTTGATTTTACATACACACAAATACACTGCAATGTATCACTAATAAACCACGTACATGATTAGAAACTTACGTTGCACCATGCTACTGTTCCTAACTGCACATCAGTATGTTAAGCCGAAGGGAGAGAAAATATGAATTCAGTACTAAAGTGAAATGTTGCAAATGAGTTCCTCATTATTGCATAGGAAATTTTCTTAAAGGCATTTGATACCTTTGAACTGGTTGGAAATTTACTGTTTTCTTGTAATTACTATCCAAACTTACTTCATTCCAAATCTCAAGAGTTAATAAGTGAAATGCTGCTACTGATATTTCATCAACTGAAATTTGGTACTGAAAATATGAAAACATTTGCAGTTGGTTATATATCATTGTTATTATACCATAAGATTCAAACAAAACAATTACTGGCAGTGAACATCAAGATTCACAATAAATAAAATTAATGCAGATAATTTCCATGTATTTTTTATTATTAAGCCACTCTGCCAAGCTTCTGACTCTCCAGAGAGGAACAAGATTGGGAAAATAAACAGCTGATCACAAGGTTGGATCAAAGTTCATGCAAAACACTCTTGGGATTAAATACTCTATATTATATAGTATAGAGTAATCAAGAAGATGAGATGGTCTCTAGACTCAAAGAGAAATCAAGTAAAGAAAAATAAGCATATACTTTGAGTCTAGAGACATGTATCCTAAAAGCTGGTATGTCTCTATATAATAGCTATTATGAATAAAGAGAAAATGGACCTAGACTGGTCAGACTTCCAGCAATGTACTTGGCCCTTATAGTATAACTTTGTTCTCGAGCAAGAAAAATAGATATTTAGTAAGGGAAGATTGAATCAAGCACTGCAGAATGAAAAATACTTCCCTTCTCTATTTTCATTAAAAAGCATGATGCCTAACTAATATTCATCTAGTAGAAAACGGTGGGTAGGTCACTAATTGACAGCTACGAAGGGGACTAGATGAGGTGTCTTGGTAAACAACCAACTATAACAAACCAGGACACTGTGGTACTGGGAGGACCCGCCTCAGTTGTCAACCACAAAACACCGCAAGTGCCACACTAGAGCTCCAGTTGAGTGCTCTTGTGGGGGTTACATCCCGCAAACATCCTGGACTGTTTTGTACCGTAGCATCAACAGTGTCACATCTCTCCACTCATCCCCAGCCAACAGTACTTCAAGTCAGACTTACTGACATTCCATATTGGCTGAAATAATTTCAGGTAATACATATATGTATGTATGTGTGTAGGGATGTATGTATGTATGTATGTATGTATGTATGTATGTATGTTATGTATGTACGTATGCATGTATGTATGTATGGTATGTATGTATGTATGTATGTATACACAATAAAAAAACTTCTGTGCGCATTTTGCACGAATCAATGTAACACCACAGAAGATGGATTTTGCAAAATGCTAGCAACATTTCCTGTTTTATCCAAAGTATTTAGTATTATATGCACATTCAAAAGAAAGTAGATTAATCTTGCGAACAATGTGTAGCGTGGTTCATGGTGGTGAATATACTTTTTTATCGTGTGTACAGTGTATTGTGTGTGCGATTAAATATACTTGAAAATGAGCAAACCCTGCCAAATGGATGCTAGAGCATCAGATTTAATGGCTGAATTGGTGAAGCCTTTTTTTCCAATTAGTTATGACCTGTAGTGAACATTCTTAAGTGATTCTACTTAACCATGGTATGCAGTGTTACACAAATGTATATCCTGCACAGCTGATATAATGATAACTTAAATCAACTGTGATGTACCTGTATATCAATTTAAGAGAGTAAATGCTGGTAAGTCCATAACAATATGAGTACTACCTGTATTCCTAAATAACTGTATAAAATTTAGATTTAAGCTATTCACAAGGTCACACTATTGGGCATGACATACTCAGTGTGTGTGCATTTGTATTACTTTTCTTTATATGGTGTGTGTGTACGTCTGTGTGTGCATGCCAATGCATGTGTGTGTTTTGCATTTTAGGGATGATCATCTGATAAGCTAGGTCAGTGCCTTTTTTGTGAACAAGGATTTTTTTTTTTTTAGTTCGTTATATTTTAATGCTGTGGAAAAGACTGCACACATGGTAGTTTACTCTTATTTTAAATGAAGATAATCAAACTTTACCTTTCCTATTTTGGGTTAGATTAGAATTGTATTGTACATTACCATTTTTGTTTTTACTTTTTGCTTGTACAGTATTATATTGATACACATATCTGTTCATATGTGCTCATTACTAAAAATTTTCAAAATTAAAATGAAATAGTGTATACATTATATTGCACTTACAATACCCCACTTATTCCTAAAATGCATGCCATATATATGTATGTATGTATGTATGTACAGTAAACCCCTTGATAACTTGGCACCTATAGGCCTCTGGACTTGCCGAATTATACCAAATTCTGAATTATCAAGGCACTCCCCACCCCCCTACAATAATACAACAATAAAACATTATCAGCCCATATACGTGTATATGTAATTACAGATGTTCAAAAAGTAAAACTTACCAGCAATGCAGGCGAAGAATAAAGCATTGAAGTAGGCGACAGAGGCATGGTAGGTGATGCAGGTGGCAGAGGTGATGGAAGGAAACACGACATAAACAGCAAACAGTGCGGCACTTATGTATAGTACTACAGTAATTTGGTCACTTATGCAAAATAATGAATAAATTTTAGCAAATATAATTGTTTTCTCTATGTATAATTCAAGTCTGATTATGAAAAGAAATGTGCAACTTATATCACTCAGGATATTATAGTCCACTCTAGTAACACTATTTTCTTTAATACAGAGCAAGAGTAATAATTAAAATAATTTAATGTGGCTTAGAAATAAAGAATATACCTGTAATATAAAACTATAAAAAAAGACAAATGATAGAACATAGGTGTGTGTGTGTGTGTGTGTGTTGGAGGTGAACATATGTATAGGCAGTGAGCTGTACTGCATGGCCGACTCACCTGCCTGCCTGCCTCCCTCCCTCCCACCCATGTGATGTCACAGCACGCACGCACGCACGTCTCAGCTGAACTGTGTGGCATCGCTTAGATGATGGTTTGAGTGTGGAAGGAGCTATTTTTTGTACATAAAATATGTGCTATTATATTTTATGATATGCTATGTATAAATTTTATTGTCTATCATACCAATTTTTGTTTAAAAAGCAGTTATAGCACTACTGGTGTCAGACACGGATAAATGACTTCAGTTGCATTCTGATTGTTGTACTAAATTTGAATTTTTACCAAAGAGGAAAATGTTGGGGTACCTAGAAAATTCAGACAGTTAGAATTCGGATAAAATGAATTACACTGGAAATTAAATAAAGTCTACAACATTGGATTTACCGAATAGTGGAGAGGTTCTACATACAGTGGCCTGACATGAATGGGGGAGGTTCTTGGGTGCTACAGGGTCAGTACAGTGGAAACCAAATTTTACCAGGGAGTGCTGAATATTAATTCTGGTGCCAAAGATACTCTGTGGTGCAATGTATAGCACTTTATAACCAAAATATTGGGGTGCTACAGCACCCTGCATCCACGTAATGGGTGGAGTAAGAAGGGGAGGACGTTGTGGCACACACTACAGAACGGATTAACCATGGAGTGTGTGCAGGAGATATGCATCTATCAATGGTCAGTCAAAAAATTCTAACAGCTTCGTGGATCGCCGAATTTTGATTGCGAATCTTGAATACAGGGATACTAATAATTTTTATGAATAAGTGAATTTGCAATACAGGGGGATAAGTGTACACTAAATATTCCAAGATTATTTAATTTAAGTCTTTTTTCCTTGTTATTTTTAAATAAATACCGAGAGTATAGCTGTTTCGAGTCATATAAAAATCTAAATTATCAAATGCCGAGTTATCCAGGGTTTACTGTATGTATATACAGTATGTATGTATGTATGTATGTATGTACAGTATGTAATATATATATATATATATATATATATATATATATATATATATATATATATATATATATATATATATATATATATATATATATATATATATATATATATATATATATATATATATATATATATATATATATATATATATATATACTGTAGTATATAGTATAAGCTTTACCTGTTTCAACTGTATCAATTGCTCACTGAAAGCACATTAGCTCAAGCTATCTTTCTCTAAGTATATAAGAAATTCATATGTCAAAATATAAGGGAAAAACCTTCCATCTATTCTGATGACACTGAATATCAAGTATATCAATTTTAAAAATAGTTTGCTTCTGACAATGTAATTATTTATAAATATTTTGTTAAATACATGTTTTCAAACAAATATTAAGGCCAAAGGAATATTATGGAAGAACTTATCTCCAATAACATTATGCAGTATTATTGCCATATAAGCCTTCCAGTTTTATGCACTATTCTGGCTACAGTGATGCATGGAATAATTTGTACAATGCTTTAAAACAGTGAAGATAAAAAAAAACTGACTACATTCTTTCAAAAAGCAATTCCCCATCAGATATATGCTGCTACTATCCACAGAGAGCAATATTCAGCTGGATAAAGTTGTTCATGCACCTCTAGAGGCTCTTTCTTATTTATCACTCACATAACCATGTGCAAATGGAACTTTATTCACTCAATATCCAATGGTTAGTGTTAAGAACTATTACTCTTAACTTAAATATCACACTTTAAAGTCTCCCCCAATCCAGCTCTGGCCTACAAATAGTTTAACAAAGGAACTTTTATACCAGCAGGTTTACTGGATAATTTTTTCATAACGAAGTACATGAAGAATCAAATCAGCAACTTTACTAAAATGGCTACTTCATGTATGCCAATTAATATGAATACTTTTCAAATGAGGTAGTCATTCATAAATCAATAATACAAATCATCCATTGTGAGACAATAAACTTAGGCATTCTTATTATGTATAATACATCTTATTTTAATCTTTGGGGATGTAAGCAACAATATGTGTTCAGCTAAACCTCTTTTTAAGCAAAATCATAACAGGCAGTGATGGTAGCTTGGAATCAGCAGGTTATGAATGCTGATGAATTTAGACTGGTTGATTTGCAGCATAATACATATTCTCTATAACCATTCACATAAAAAAATCCTTACACATGCACTAAAATTACTGTAGCTTTGCTATCAGAAAGGCAAATCACAATATGCAAATGAAATGTTTTGACTTGTTAAGGTCACTAGAGCTGGAGCACACACACACAGTGGCAGAGTTTACTGTCCCTTATTCCTGCATCGCTAATATCCACAGTCCGTGCAGTTACAAAGTGCCAGGTGGAGGTTCACGTATCAGAGAGCTCTGGGCAGCTCTGTCCACTGTATTGATGCACCACTTTGAACACTCATCAGTCTCGTCAGGTCCTGTCCGCAAGAAATGCTTGAGCATCGGCGTTTGAGATTCAACTTGCCTTTTTCCACGGATACTTGGCAATTTTCCCATCCGATGGCTTCAATGACAGTCCTGATGGTCATTTCTATAAAAGAACATTATTGTTTTTATATACAAGAAAAGCGTATTTGTAATTAGCACATACAAATATAATTACTATAGTTTGAAAAACTTGCCATGAAAAATTTCAATAACCCAAATTAGTGATTGTGTGTGTTTGTGTCTATTCATTATCTACAGTGACATTTTTGAAGATGAACAGCTGAAATTTGGTATGGAGATATGTATAAACCCTAGAAGTGTTCTGAAGGTAGAATTTGGGGATAATTTTTTGAGGGGGATGTGTGTGCACGACCTCAGTTCTTAACATAGAGAAATGATTTTTGGTAAGGTTGTTTTTTGCTTGTGCACTTAATTTTAACCAAAGTCAATGAAATGGAGAAGGTGTGGCTGATAGTAAGGCCCTGATGTCAATGCGGACTTCAGCGCCCAACACCTCGCCCTGCAGCTTGCCACGTACATGATGGAATTTACCGTGTAAATAATAATTATTTTTGTTGACAGGTGCCGCGTAAATGGCCTTCCGCGTGAAAAATATCCGCATAAAACCAGACTAGAGTATACAGTCATCCCTTGGTTATAGCGCACTTGGTTATCGCAATTTTCGTTATAACGACTCCATCAAAATCTGCACACCTGCTGTTATAGCGCATTTTTCAAGCCGAGAATTTTGTTGTCACGCAGTTGCATCCATGTGTTTTTACCCATTTGATTCACCTACATCTATTGAGGATAAAATCTTTCACCTACAAATTGACAATAACACATTTGCTGTAATCAGACATATCTAAGTTGCCTCAACAATTGCAACCCCAGTTGGAATTTCAAATTCTGTGTCATGACTAAGGAATAACGAAGTCTCAGGTGCACTCTAAGATTGAGAGAAACGGAGGACTCAGGCGTCCTGAAGCAATGGGAAAACGGACTCCTCAGACGGGGGACTCAAATAAAGAAAGCATAGCTCCATGTTTTGTGGACTACAGTATTGAGCGTACCATTTTCATCACTTTGTAATAAACCTAGCCATGCCTATGTGTTTTTCTGATACTTACCATAACATTATCTATATACTTAGTGGGTCTAAATCAGTGGTGTCAAACTCAATACCTTTCGAGGCCCAATTCTTATTTGCAGGATTGAAGTTTAAAGCTTCACACATTGCCTTACCTGGCTTACCAGGAATACCTCATTTGGGTTTATCTGATCTTAAGTATGTAAAATTCATTTTACTAAATAAACATGATTATATCTATTTCTTTCATAATTTCACGGGATGATAAATTTTACCGTCATCCCGCGGGCCACACCTGACCATCCCAAGGGCCACATTTGGCCCACGGGCCATGAGTTTGACACCCCTGTCTTACACCTTACAAAATTTTTGGCCAAAATATACTTTTTTCTCAGAATTGAAATTTAAGGGGTTTAAATAATTAAGTACTGTACTTTCAGAATAACACACAATCCCTAAATCACACCTTGGAAACCCATAGTTGATAAGTAATTAGCATTGAAAAATGACAGTAAAATGTTTCAAGGGTCATTACGCGGACCTCCACGGGTTCAAATGACCACGCAAATGAAGACTATACTGTATATATTTTAATGATAAATAAAGTAATGTATTTTATACAAAATAAAAGTAAATTTTTTGCTACTCACTGGTCAGGTGCATGGGCTGTGCTCGAGAGCAAAGGGTCTGTGTCGCGGTGGGAGTGCTCCGATGAGGGGCCCGCCCGTGCTGGAGGGAGCTGATGGAGAAGGGGAGGGAGGGGTTGCTGAACTGCTGCTGCCCCCACTGCTGGTCCCTGGCACCCCTGGCCCGCCGCCTGACACCCCTGGCCCACTTTCTCTCTTTCTGCTGCCTGCGCTCGCTCTCTCTGTAATCTGGAGTGCCAAGAACCACATAATGCATAAGAACTCTAACTACAGTTCATTACCATCTTCACTTCTTTGGAAAGGAAGCTACAAATATTTAACAATACATTTAACACCAACAGCTGATTTTAATAGGATCTACACTAATTGTAAGAAGGTAAACAAGGCTACACCAATGTAATCATTAGCACCTAGTCAATATACTCTGGATTAAAAACAGGCAAATGAGTCTTGCAGTGCAACACATGAAGTAGGTGCTATTACTTCTAAGCATAATGTCTGACACATAACTGTATCTCAATATTACATTTATGGATCAAACTTTACACAAATTTATACCACAGTTATTGAGAGAAAGAAAAAATAGCTAACATTATATGTAGAATACTCGCTCAAAATATAAAATTGAATGTGAAAAAAAATTGGTTTCAAAACTAATAAAAATACTGTTGAAAAAAATCTAAATAATAAATTATAGAGGGACAGTAGAGTTTTACTGACACTACATGCCCCACAAACTGGACGACCACTCCTACAGTGCTTTTTTTTTTAATATTTATATCTACAATATACTATTGACTGTGATCATTATTTTTTTAAGATACTGAAGTATTTGGGAGGTTATATGGCTCTCTAGTTTATAACTAATATTTAATATCCAAAACACACCATGAACTATTTAGAAAAAAAAATAATATGGCTCTTCCAACTTTACTGCTAAACTACAACTAATATAGTACTACTATCCCTTAAAAGAATCAAATTAAGGCCACAAACTATGCATAAATAAATAAAAGTAAATGACAGTAAAGGATCAACAATTTGTTAGGAGTGGTGTCTTAGGAACACAACACAACACAACATCAACACAGCAAACACAGAAAACTTGAAACAATACTTCCTGTCACCTTAAGCCTGATTCAGACTAACTCACCGTTTTATCCGTTAGTAACTCCCATATGCTGCTACGAAAAAGAGACGAGAACAAGTAAATATAGATTGGACAGCGATTGTTGCACTACACCAGTACAACAACCACGGGACGACAGCAATTTACTTTACTACTAATCATGCATAATCTAGTCCAGGTTTACTGCTCTCAACCGAGAATTATGAATTTTAAAATATGATGTAAAATTTTAGGCAAACTTAGGTCTCATATTTTTTAATAAGCTTTGGAACAGCACACCAAGTTAACCTGGATAATGCTGTATTCAATCTGAACCCAGCAGTAAATCTGACTTAAGAAAGCAAAACAGAAGTCTTGTGCGAGGCAATTTCCTGTAAACCAACCACCATTCGTACAACCAATAAATTCTCTTCATATGATCAAATTGATCCCAGAAATTTACCTGAACTCTTATCCTTAAGCTAAAATTCCATAAAGCAAGAAAATAAATGCCGGGCTTTCCTGCGAGGAAGCAAGATATTTCTTTTTTTTTGTAAGACCACAAATAATTAGAAGGCTGTGTTATATGGGGTCCCATACCCAGTAAACCTGACAAAGCACTGATAGGTAATTATTTAAAGTCAGACTAAGTTAGCTGTGAAATTTGACATGCATGTGTATCAGTTTGAAACATTCATATCTGTCACCTACAATATCTGTCCAGTATATGATACAGCAGGCAAAAATATCTTATACAATAAATAACTGTTAAATAATTTACTAGGTAACTACCATACAGTACTATGAAACTGATGTAAATATTGAGAATAGAATTTACAATACAGTAGTCTCACAGTATCTGATGGTACATTATTGTATATATACTGTATAGATAATGAGAAGTTGTATGAAATTATGTTTAACTTAAAAACGTACAATACTGGAATTTATACTCAATATCTTTGTTCTAAATGAAATGAGTACATAATGTTATATAAATCACTATAATGTACAGTACATAAAAAGTTACCTAGAGCAATGAAAACTGCAAGAAAAACTTTACCAAGTTATTTGCTTTATATGAGTACTATTAAATTCAAGATAAAGTATCATCTTGAATTTCCTTTTTTAACATAAAGCATTTAAAACAAATTTTATCACAAGACAATTTCATTCATATGTGAAATAATAAAACTACTCCAATGTAAATGAGTAAATATATTTGCATAAGAACAAATTAAATAGTTGTGGAAATTTTACTAAACCCTTAAAAACAGGCATGGACAACCCGCAGCCTGTCGAGTGATTGAGAAATTATATTTAATGTGGCCCGCGGTTCAAGTAGATGCAGCCAGTTTATGGTGATTAAAGCAAAATTTATTAAAACAATAATCTTCACACACAATTCGTTACTGTTCCATCACCTAAGAGTATGCAACTACGAAAATGTAACAGTGAAATAAGTATAAATAGTCAACAATATAAACATTTTAACTTGTGTGATCTTACGGGCCAAGTTCAGCCCAGTCTGTTTGATGGATTAGCTGCTATGTGGCAGAGGGTCACTTGGGAATTTACTAAGGTTGGGCAAGTCCAAGTGGGGTCACAGGCAGTCATCACACAAGGTTCAACTCATTAACTACTCCCAAAATAAAATAAAACCACCAATATCGCACCTCGGAAACCCATAGTTGGTGAGTAATTAACACTGAAATAATGTATTTAAAATCTTCCAAGCATCATTATGACCACTAATTACCCTGCAATCGACACATGGACCATGGATTCGAAATCATTATGCTCAGAAGTACCTATACTATACTGATATATTCAACAAATTCTAATTTTTGGCTGAAAATGCCAAAATATTAAGCCATATGTCTTAGTAATTTTTTTACTGAAATATACAATTAATCATAATGCGGCCCAAGACTGAGGAATGGTTGCCCATGCCTGCTTAAAAACATTGAAAGTCCAAGTTTAATTTTCTCTTGTGAAATTTTTATAAATAGGATTTGTACCTATGCATCTGAACTACCGTACATCAGTCTAAACCAAACAAATAAAGTGCCCCTCATTCATATTGAGGTTTGTGTTACAAGAAAAAAAATGTAATTCATTTCAGTATAATAAGACAGATTTCCACACTAAAAAAGGGATTCAGTTCCAAGCCATGGCCAAACTCCACCTTTTGACGATGAGACTGTACAGTACAGTATTAAGTTTTCAATGAGTCTGTAACATATTAAGTTTTCATGCATATTCTATATTTTTTGAGTGAATCATCTTTGCAATTTGTAACTTCACTCCAAGTTGGGATTCATATCACTTCCTTCCTGTATGACATGGTCAATAAGAATGTAGTAATGAGCCAGCTTCTTCACTGTCAGCTGGTTCTGTCATACAGTACTGTACTGTACCTTCTTTCTTCTCTTTGGCCTCCTCTTCCTCTAGCTGTGTTACCTTGAATGATTTCTCTGGAGTCAATTCCTTTGTATGAGACACGGGCAGCTCTATCATATCAGCTTCTTTCAAATCAACAAACCTCACAATTTGGCCAAGGTTGATCATTCAAGTCATTTCTAATGACAGCTCCACAAAGCCTTCATTGTAGTGCATATTATCTTACCACAAGGCCTTCAAACTCCATGGTGCAGATTGTGAGTTTATTCCTTGCACTCTGACAATTGCAATGGCATAGAGAATGTTGTATTGGTGTTCCACATTCCCAAACAAATGGCATGTCTGGCCTATATTTAGCTACAGGCAACAGAGATAACATCCACCTCAAATAATACATGTCAAATGTTCCTATAACTTCATGACTTACGTTTATCCTCTTTACCACTGATCGGCTCATTAGCCGCTTGGGTGATTGGTCATGTCTCTGTTATGCACTCTTGGCAAGTACTGGGCATGCACCGGCTCCTGAATGTATCTGAACCTGCAATAGTGCTTGTCAAGTCTGGTCTTGAAAGAGCTCTCACTCGGTGCTGTCACAACACTCTCTGGCAGATTGTTAGAAGAGTTCACAACTCTCACTCCGAAAAAGTTACCTCTTCACAGTTTTCTGGACTTACGGTTTCTTCAACCTTGAGTTAAGGAAGTTAAGAAATTGATGTTGGGTGGAATAAGCATGACTCAAATCTTTGGGTGCAAGTCATGTGGGTGCAAAGAGCAGCCTAGAGCATTATCATGAAGAGGAAGGTCACAGAAACATCGTAACACTTCGACACAAAAACAGTTCACAACTCGGTCTTCTAAAAATACTGTAAAACATATGTCTTCACACATCAAGCTTCACATGCATTCTGGTCACGCACTTATGGTTCACGAGATGTTTTCTCATGATGCATTACATGTGAGGTGATCCACAGCTGTGTTTGTGCAAACTTCAGGTAATGTAAATAAAATTTGAGAGGTTAAAATTACATTTTGTGAGAATTTGCTTCTTATGAAGTGAGAGATACATTATAGAAAACCCTCAACAATCGCGAAATTTAACTTTCACGGATTTGATTATTCACGGGTACAGCCATTGTATACCTGCTCATCATTCACAGGCATGAAATTTGGTTATTCACGGTTTGTGGTCACATTTTCCCATAAATCTGTGGGACACTTATATATACAGGAGGTCCCTGACTTACAAACATCCAACTTATGAACGCCAGCCGATACGAACGGGGTTAAACTTGAAATTTACAGTATTTTATTACCTGAGGACTAATTTTTTACTTTCATTCACTGTATTTTGTCATTCTATTTTCTCTTTTGTCTTAAATTAAGTGATTTTAGATGTATATAAGGACATAGGCTATGATATAGTGTGATTTTAAACATTGTTTTGTAAGTACAGTATGTATATAGCATGTGTTCTGACTTATGTACAATTCTGACTTACGAAGGTCCTCAGGAACAGAACCTGTTCGTAACCCGGGGACCCCGTGTGTGTGTGATATATATATACTGTATATATATATATATATATATATATATATATATATATATATATATATATATATATATATATATATATATATATATATATATATATATATATATATATATATATATATATATATATATATATATATATATATATATATATATATATATATATATATATATATATATACACAGGATACATGTTAGGATACAGGTCCTTGGAGCTGTATAGTGTGTAGGGGTAGCCCAGATTTAGAGAGAAACAAGATTTACTTGTGTGCCCCATTGCTCCTACTGTTAAAACCTAACTTATGGTTGTCAAGGCCCTCCCCTGAACAGGGATCTTCCCCATTCAACCCAACAGAACAAAAAGTATGCAGAGAACCCTCAAAAGTGGATCCTAAATACCAGTATGCTTCCAACCTTACTCCTGAGGCTACACATTTTTCACTGCAGTGCACAAGTAGGTCCCATAAAACACAAGATACAATACATCATGTATTGCTCAAATATAAGAAGCACTAAGCTATGCATTATCGTTCATGAACACAATCCCCATTGCACTGGAGTGAATAGGCGGCTCCCAAACACTACCTCTGTTAGTGTGTGATAAAGTTGTTGACACATGTAAACACTTGAAAAATAGAAGATCAAAATCCACTCTTACCTTAAAAGCAACAATTTGAACAATATCCCCAACCAATAAAACCAAATTTGCACTAAGAGGCCAGTACTGCACTGTACTTATCTTTCTGAAAAAGTAGAGACCAGAGGTCTTTTCACTGTGCCAAATGCTGGAGAAGTGAATTAGTTGCGTGATTTTGTTTGTAGCTGGACCAGGGTTGAACGGATCTTACAAGCATTGTGTGACATTTAAGTCGCTAACTTCCAAAATTGCAATTTCCTTCTTACCCCTTTTAAGGGCTAGAGTTACTGATTATTGCCCCATTTGACAATAGTTATGATTTCATTGGGTCCTAAGTCCACAGCCTTTGGTGGGCATATTCACAAGTCGTTCTAAACAATCAGAGTACCGGTCCTCATATCTGAGGGCTGGCGACCAGTCTTCCACCCTTAACATTCTCATGCTATTTTTATCAATCCTTTAAGGTTTTGTATCTCTCTGGGTACCCAGTTTAAATTTCATTCATCCATCCAAGTCTTTGCCTTCCCCTAGTCCTCCTACCCTCAACTTTGTCCATTAATATTTCTGTTATTATTCCCTCATCCCTAATTATATGACCAAAGTATGCTATAAATGATATGCTTAATTGTACACTGGATTTGGTTAAAAGACACAATGGTTTACAGGTACTGTATATAATTTAACTGTATATATGTGTACAGGTTTCTGTTTAATAAATTCTACTGTTGTGTCTAACTCAATGAAACATTAAAATGCACTGTTTGTGTAAAACCTGGAACTATATATTAAATAAGCTTGATAACAGATAAATATAAATATACTATGGTAAATTCTACGCTTAAAATCTTGACATCAAGCAGGATCCTGAGGACTCAACCTCCATAATCGTGTTAATAAGGATTTAATCGAGAAGAGAATATGACACAGCAAACACTTGAATCCCAACTAAAACATCTATAGAATGGACACAAGCATCAAAAGTGATGATCCTAAGAAACAAGGCAGGCAAAATAACACACTCATACATTAATATGTTTAGAATACCTTACCCTACACTTACTTTTGTTTGGTCTGGCGCATAAACTGCTGGATCTTACGAGCAGCTTGGTGCTGCCGGCGCTGGGAGTATGTCCGCCTGCAAATACATTATTAATTTTTCTTTTTAGACGGAAAATTTCATATGAAAGTATTTTCCAACCTACAAGAAAAATACATATGATATGGTAGAATAAATGACAAAGAAATTTAAAAGAGCATGAAGTAGAGTTGATTATCAGAAAACATTCATCCCCTTTGGTTTATTGATGAGAAGAATGTGACACTAGTACTGTACCACCTAACAAGGTCATTCAAATCTCTTAGCTGCTTGGAATCAACATGAAGGTTTTGACCCTTGAGCTTAAAATAACCAATGAATCAAATTGGGTAAATTTTTGGGCCTTGATTCAACATGGTACAAAAAGTATTGTCCAAAATGTCAAGGTGCTCTAGCAGTATGGATCTTACAGCTTACTACATAATGACAATAACATAGCATTATAAAAAAAAGAATACTTACTTTAATGTTGGAATGGGGGTAGTTTCCCTTGATCCCCTTAATGAGAAATTAACATTGGGGTGTGCACCTCCTTCTAGGCTCTTCTTAAAGCGCTTGTGTTCACAGTAAGATCGAAACTGATTCTGAATTAATGTTGCAGCTCGACTCATTTGCCTGAAGTACACATACTGAAATTTAAGAGTAAAATTATTGAAAAATTTTGCGGATTATATCTTTATTCAATAGTTTATTCAAACCTTTTGAAATCAGTCATCTGCATGGTGGCATATAAAAGTCAGTGTTGACTGCTGTGGTACTGTACTGTCATTTTTGCATTTCCACACCATCGGTTAATTAACAATATTCTTTGCAGGCATTCCACTGTGGTTTCTATTTGTGCTTTTAATTTCTTTCACTCATAATTCAATTTTTTACTTCAGATACAATTTATCATATCCACGTCATTTTCCAAGAAAGAAACTTAAAATTACCCTAGCAAATAATTGTCCACTAAAACAGGAAAATGCCAAACACTGCAGAATAAGACTAATGTAATTTCAAAGCTCATTAATTAACACTAATTACTCTTATTTTAAAAATCTGAATCCAGATCCTTAACCAGCACGCAAAAGAGTACAGATGCCGTAGCTACTTCACTCCTGAGCAGTTGCTTCAAGTATATAAGGGATTCATTCGTCCTAACTTGGAGTACTGCTCTCATATTTGGGGTAGCTCTTCGTCTGTCCAACTGTTAGACAGGGTGGAATCAAAGGCATTTCATCTTATTAACTCTCCTCCTTTAGTTAATAAACTTTCTTCCCTTTCTCTTCGCCGCAATGTTGCTTCACTCGCTCCCTTTTACAGGTACTTTAATAAATCAAACAGAATGATATACTGTGCAGTATTTACAATTCACTGTTCATTAAATGGGTTAAATCCATTAATGTACCAAAAAATTGTTGAATTGCAATGATAGTATTGTCTATGTGAAATCACAATGCTGCCTGCAAGCTGCTCCAGTCAGTAAACATACTACAGCAAATCCAGATGGTTTGCTCATTACAGTGAAGGTATCGTACAGTAAGTTCTCGCAGAACGTCGGGGTTCCGTTCCTAAAAATGAGAAGTTATACGAAATGTCAAGGTGATCAATTTTCCACATAAGAAATAGATAAAATACGGGAGTTACGTTCCTGAGCCTCCCTTTGCCCCACGAAATACATTACATATACAGAAAGTCATTGCCATTTCTATAGAAAATTGTGCATACATATAAAACTACTAAGTTTATATTGGTACTCACCAATGGGCGGAGGTGGTCGAGCGAGTGTGTGGTGGGTAGTGAAGCAGAGGAGACGGATGGCGGGAGGGGGGGAGGAGGAGGGCAGGAGAGGAGGAGGAGGGTGGGAGCAGAGGAGGGCGGGAAAGGAGGGGGGTGGGAGCAAAGGAGGGCGGGAAAGGAGGAGGGTGGGGAGTCACTGAGACTCTGCGACGAGCCAAGAGAGCATAGCGCAGCCAGATGAGAGAGGGTGGTTTCTACGTAGAAAGTAGTCCCTGACGATGCAAAACGACGTAGTAACGGATCACCAGGACGTTAAACGATTTTTTGGTCTCTAAAGTTTAGCGACGTAGTACCGAAACAACGTTAAGCGGGACAACGTTAAGCGCGAACTTACTGTACATGATAATGACCAAATTTTTATTTTGAAATTTTCAATAGTAATATTGTGAAAAGTATGCATAATCTCCACTCTAAAAGCAAGTGAGACTTCATTGTACCTATCATTCATTCAAGGGCATTTAAGTCCACATGATGTCAAGATACAGTATGGCAAGGCATAATTAATCTCAACTTAACATAGCATAACAATAGCCACATCCAAAGATAACTTTATATATTTGATAGCAGAGCCTACGTAATCTGAATTAATCCTGCAAAATTATATTACAATTAATTTACCTGTTTGTAACGCCTATAATAGTTTTGAATGACGATAGCAGCTTGCCTCTCCTTATCTTGTTCTTGGAGTCGCTTACGTCCTTTGTAGAGCCTGTATGCTTTCTGAATTGTTTTGGCAGCCTCATACAGTTCCCGTTGCTCACGATCTGTAACACACAAAGTCAGGTGAATATGACAAAATAATGATTAGTAGAACTGCCGATCACATCATCATTACATACAGTATGCTAATATTCTTAACAGCATTTCCCTCAGATTATGGTGTAACAGTTCCAGAGCATTATTTTACTGGTGACAGCTGACTGGTGGAGAGAAGATTAGGCCACGGATGTTTGGGCCATAGGCCATGACCCCTGGATGTTTGGGCCATGGTAGTTAGTTATTATGTATTTGGGGTTGTGTGTGCATGTAACTGAGTAAAATAAAATGAAGAAAGTTAAGTTTATCTAACCGAAATTACAGGCTGAAAAAGTCGTTTGTTTCTAAAAAGCAGTTTTTGTGATATAGTCCAAAATGAGACGTCTGTTTTATGTCTAGGTATGTAAATGCACAATGGTTGGAGTTTATGGTTCTGGGTCCAAGCAAAAGTAATGTATGTACCTAATATTGTGGATTCATGATACCAAGATCCAATGCATCCAAGTACAGTAATAAGTTACTCTTTAGTTGGCAAAATTTACAAGTTAACCAAACAGTTGGTTCCAAAAGAGTGTGAATTACAGGTACTACTGTATATATAGGTTACATAACATATTTTACACAACCTAAGAAGACAGCAGTCTACTCGTATGATCCATTAAAACTTTATTTGTTTTTAAATATACATACAATATAAAAATAATTGAAGTAGTACAAGCTATAACAGTTTACCTGATAAAGTGAGATTAGAGAAATCTCTAGAAAAGTCCCGGGTGGAGGCATGGAAAAATTCTGAAAAGTCTGCTGTAGTGGGTGGTGGTGAAGGACTCTCCAGAGTGAAGGAGGCAGGTGATGGCAGGCAGCTGGAGGAGGATGGACTCATAGATGAACTGGGAGTCCCAACATCAATATACCTGATAAATAGCAATACATCATGAAGTGAAACTTATAAATGGAACGTATGGTCAAAGTTATATGGGTTCTAATACTGTATACACTTACAATAATGTCCACCTCGCTGATGTAGAGAAGATGAAATTAGTAATGATGAATTTCACAAATGCAAGTAAATAAAACATTATGGGTTAAAGACTTTAGCATCGCCTAGATTAATTCTAACTCCTCTTCATCACAAATTACCAGCTTACTTCCCAGTCAAGCTTGTCCAGTCTTTGTAGAAGAGGAAGATGAAATACCCGAAAAAATCTGCATTATTTGGTAGGATCACTCTGACAATACCCCCACTAACATGTTGTTAAAATGATATGAATGGATGACAAAGTAATTACAAATGAAAAGGGCAAAATCATGACCACACAGTGAATCTGTATTTTTCCTCACCTATAGGAAGTAATATCAGAAAATTCAAAGTTAAATTCTGGTGTTGTATCGGGTGGCTCATCCAATATTACTTCCATGTCCAAGTCAGAAGATGGTGGATCAGGAGCAACAGGGCTAGACTCTAGCTGCATAAGTTCTTCTCCATCACTCTGTAAGAAAAAAATCACAACATATGTTAGGAAAAATCCCATTGTTTTAAAAAATTCTGACATGAAAGTACAAAAAAAAAAAGAACGAACTGGTTCAAGTAATATTCCATTTGTAAATACTGTACAGGGATTCCTGTTTGATATACAGATAATTAAATCAATAATTTAATAATTAAAATACAGTATGTATAATATTTCCATCTGTCCAGTACATGATATAGTAGGTCTGGCCAGGTATGATACAGGTAGTTCTTTGTGGTAATTTCCGATTATTTGACTGGTCATTAAATTATACTGACAAATAAAATTGTACTACATTAAAATCCCCATACAGTGGTCCCTCGGTTAACGAGCACAATCCGTTCCAGCATGTTGCTCGTTAACCGAAAAACTCGTTAACCGAAACCATTGTTTCAATGGGTTTTGGGTAATTGGTTCCAGCTCACCAAAAATTGCCTAAATTCAACAAAAAAGGTAGAAAAGTACACTTACTTTGAGGTGTGTATGTAGAAGGCTCCTGGATGATGATGATGATGATGATGATGATGATGATGATGATGATGATGATGATGATGATGGGAATTAGAATGGGGTGGAGGAGAAGGGAGAAGAGAAGGCATTGGGGTGGAAGAGAAGTCACCCCATGGTGCTATTTCACCCATAAAATTTTAGTTCTCTTGGTGTAATTCAAGATTTTCTTCTTTAAATCAACACTGCACTGCATTATATATTGTCAATATGTAAAATAAATTTCAAAATGACCAATAATTTGCTTGGAAACACAGAAAAAAGCATTTAGTTGAAGAGAATCTCAAGCAATATGTTACCTCCACTGAAAAGAGAGAGAAACTAACACCTGTTTGTTTATTAACAGGCTGGATGGCACACCAGAAACTAGTTTCTTTACCTTCATTTATGTTCAATAATTGTTAAAATGACTAAAAAATTTTAATATTAAACTTTTAAAATTATTGAATAGTATAAACTTCTTGATATTTACTAAAATAGTAAGGAATTTAAGCCCTAAAACCGATTACTGTATTGGCGGACTAATACTACAGCTGGTGGACCGCCAAATGCAAGCGAAAACATGTTGAGGCCGGCTTGTAAAAAACTCGTTAATCGAGGATTGCTCGTTAACCAAAGTTAAGAATCTTATGGAAGGTAAATCGTTAACCGAAATCTCGTTAACCAAGGCGCTCGTTAACCGAGGGATCACTGTAATTTGTACCCCTCTAATTCAAAATCACTCGTAATTCATAATGTTTTGCGGTTATGAATTACCAATTTTTTAATTTTTAGTAAAACTGAAATATGCGAGACATTTTGAAATATTACAATACATATTTTTATACAGTATTACAATTTTCGTAATACGTAATTGCTAAAATCTTAGATTATGAGAAACATATATGAATATATCCCTTAAGAATTTCTATTTAATACTGATGAAACAAAACTAGATAAAAATACATAATTAAAGATGTAGCAATATTTATACAGTAGTTAAAAAACCATGATGATATTGTATGCTTTGGGTGGATGCTCAATCTTGTCTACAGGGCAGATGATGAAAAGCATTAGGTGATAAAAACTCATACAAGCTGTTGAGAAAGGTAATGCATAATTGTACAAGATATGGAAATTACAAGATGTATGTACTGTACTGGATAAATTCTTTTAAAATACTACCTTGATTCTTTCAGGAAGAGCAGCAATAATCTGTTCAGCCAAGGTAAGAACCCTGCTATCATCAGGGGTGGCCAAACCTGCCATCTCTGAACTCAGTGACTCTCGACGGCTGGCATAGCTGCTATCCACTCCTGAAGTTCCAAAGTACTTTTAATTAATAAATAATCATCAACCAGAAAACATTAAATTATTCAATATCATCATTTAATTAGAATATACAGTAGATATATTAATATAACTACTGTATATGTATACAGACTGTGTGCATTTAAAATTGTCCAGTTCAAAAACTAAGTAATTTCTGAAGATAGTATCCCAATGCCAATTATGATGTAATTCATGTGGTTTAGCCTGAGCACTGGGGGCATGTTCTGTCAAATGATGAAAGGGACACCGCATATCCCAACCCAATCAACCCAAAAGGAACAAGATGAAGAAGCAAGGGTTGGTGAGTTTTGACCAGTCATACATCCAAGTTGTATCTACGCCTGAAATCAACAGGTCATGCATGCATTGTGTGACATCTGATTAATAAGTTCCCAGACAACTTCAATTTCTTTAAAATTCTTTGTCAAGAGCTAGAGTTGCTTGTCGGGGAGAAGGCTAATATTCAGATTGTCACCCCATATGTTTTATGTTAAGAGCTTTCCTAGGTTCCTGAAACCCTGAGCCATAAAAGGAATATTATCAAGTCAATTTACAAAGGCTTAGGTTATAATTGTATAACTAAAAAAAAAATGATCATACAGGCATCAAAAAATATCTTCAACATACAATATAACTTATCGTGTACTGTATAACACAGGAGCTACTCGCTCCACCTGTGTGAGAGCCAACTCACAGTCAAAGGGGAAGGAATATGAGGCAGGTGCTAGACTTTCCTCTTGCAGCCAAATCTGAATTGGCTAAGAGATGGGTTTGTAGACAAAGTATATTTTAATTGTGTCTATTAACAATGGCAAAGGTGTGAGGGCCAAAGTAAAAAAGTTCTTCAGTACATTAATAATTTGTCTGAAAATAAAATTACCATGAAGAAATTTTACAATACTATAGACTCATGAATAACACATTAAATACAACTCATTAAGAAAATGGAAACGAGTGCTCTAATCTTTTTACTGTATCATATTTCAAGTAATCTGATAATTTGAAATACAGTACCTGTACAATTATAAACTTGGAATTCCTGTTTCCATTTTACTCATGAGTTTCACCTACAGTAAGTTACAAAATGGCAGTAAGACTTGTGAAAAATATTATAGTTTAGTTTTGCATTTTTTCAGTTTATACATTGTGAAAAAATTCGTCTTGCATTTTTTCAGTTTAAACATTAAGTCGTACACAGGCCATGCAGCATGCAAAGTTTGTGGAGGGAATTTAGAAACGTTACTACTTAATTTGATAAAACAACAGGGTATGTCAATAAAGAATACACCAATAATATACTATTGCAACTACACTATTACCCCACTTAGAGTTCAGGATGAGTTCCTGAGAAAAGAATGCAAACTGATTTTAGAGCTACAAGGGGTCATTATGCCATTATTTACAGCACAGTATATGGAGATGTGTTCTTAGCTGTTACACTTCTCTATGGGTAACACATGTATGCTTCATTTGGGAACTGATAAACACATTGTTGCAGTATCTAAACACAGGTAGGCGAGATGTAGGATATCACACAGTTCTGTTCTGGGAAAAGGTGAATCCATCACAGAAAGGAGTAGAAATGGCAGACTGTAAAGATGTGGGAGGCGGCAGCGATGATGAATGAGATGGTAATTAGAGGTGGGGAAGGTGAGAGCTTTGTTTCTATAACTAGCTACCTACACTGCTAGTGATCAGCAGACATTTACAGCCTCAAATCATGTTAAAATTAAACTGTTTTAACAATAACCAAGCTGCAAAAAACCAAAGATGTAGGTGTTTACATCACTACAGCCTGCCACCATTACACACATACACACAGACACACATGATGATGCGCTTCCGACCTCACAACTGAGTCATCATTCCTGACAACTATCACATACACTTAATCATCATGGATCATTTTAATATCATTTAATAAGACTTAGACAAATGAAAAAGTATAAAATTATGTCTAAAACCTCAACTTTGTCATAATTATCTTTTTCATTTTCCCAAGATACTTTTTAATTTAGCGTAGATAATTTAACGTACCTCAGCAGCACCACGTTATGATAAAAATGATTTAACAGTGACAGCTGAGGGGTAGATGTGTTATGAAAAGCCAGTCTATTACGATGAGGGATATAATACTGGAGGTGGAGAAGGTGATGCACTGGTTCTTAAGGCTTCTGCACTGCAAGACACAGGTGATCAGCTAACTCTATAACATCAAATCTGTCACTATCAACAGTTTTTTTTCTTTTTACCTATGATAATTAAATGTAGCACAAAAACATGAGGTTACAATAAAAATGTTTTAATAATGAAATCATACATTACGAAAATTGAGATGTGAGTATGTTTCTATAAACCACCAAGGTGCCACCTCCCACACACAAGCACAAATGCATGCTCATACCTCACAAGTTGCATAGCCAATCCAGATCACCACAGTACACATTTAAGTCACAACACTATCATTCACAGATCTTTTCCCTTCCATTTTCTATCTAAAGTGTCCAAATAACTATCCAAAAACAAATCTTATAAGGAAAAAACAATGTATAATGAGTATCTACAGTGTAAACAAACATGGTGGCATAATATGATCCATTGATATTAGCATTACCCCGTATTATATTTTTGGTATTTTATATCAACAAGAAATTATATAGTATGTACTTGCCGAATGTACCGGTAGACAAAGGGAGTGTGTGATTTTAAGCCCATTAAATAAAAGATCACTATATTTAATTTTTTAATTCTGCTTTACATTATGAAAAGTACTTGAATCTTATTTGTAAATTGAATTTGCAGTAAGTAACCCCATGTGTACCAGCAGCAGTGAACAGAAAAATTACAAGACTATATTTACCAGCTGTAGCATCGGCTGTAATTCTTGTTCATGGGAATAAATTATAATAGTTATAGGAGTGCCATACAAATTAGTTGCAGAGCTGTACATCCCAAGTAAGAAAGGAATAAAGCAAAGCATTAGTGTGTATGTGGCTTACCTCTGAGGGATGAGTGATCCTCCTCCTCTCCCTCTGTCTGGAGCTGGCAGCTTCCACCTGAGACAACCATTGCCACTTGCATTACTGGAGCACATTACCCTTATTACTTACTTATCGCCCTCCCACACTCCAAGAGGATACACTGTCATTTAAATTACAAGAAAGCTTACCTGATAATTACTAAGAAGTGACTAAACACCAGTGAATTATTAAAATTTTGGCTATGCTTAGTGCTATGGAGTTAAAACCTTTAATCTATTTGGAAAAAGTTATACGTTTCATGAAGTAACAGTAAAGAAAAAAATATTCTGATAATACACAAAGAGGGAATTAATCCTACTTATCGGAACAGTGTAAGACATGCAGAACATATTCTTTTATTTTTAAATAGCTTAAAAATGTATCATGCCTCAGAAAATACAAGAAGATTTTAAAGGCAGACATATTGAAATTCTAAACTGCAAAAGCCATAAGGGGGAGAACTGAAGCATACAACATGACAATCTCTACTTTTAAAAAGATTTTCATAAAATTTTCAAAGACAAACTTTTTTATCTTTGTGTAGATAAATTTAGCAAACTTCAAAGGGATATTCAAAAGTATTTGAAACTATAAAATAATAAAACAAGATGGCACCAAACCTGGAGTAAACTGGAAGGGCATAGGTGAATCTAAAATGTCTTCCCCAGGATTATCCAGAACTAAAGAAGGTGTTGACATCTGAGGACTGGCACCATCACCCCTGCAATTATTATTAGTCTAAACAATCTAAATCCGTAGCTGCTTCTCCACATTTACAGCGAGGAATAACACAAAAGATCTCCCTAAACATTAAACACTACTACTTTTCAATATCCTTCAATAGCACGAATTGAAAACACCATTAAAACTACTGTACAGTAGTACCTCCTGCAACAAGAGTTTGCACAGCAAGAATCTACCTATACATATGAAATTATTTGTGACACTAATCTACCCAATACAAAGTAAAACCTGCTTACACCTGAGTTTGAATAAGTAGCCATGTGGCTGCTGTTTCAAACTTGGGGGCAACAAGCCCAAACAACCAATCACATATTATGCCAGGCACCCACACTTCCACCCACTCCCAAGGAGCAATAGCTTGGCTGAATAAGGTACAGAACCCTGGCCACATTAAGTGCAACAATCTTGTTAAACTAAACATAAAAAACAAGACTAAGAGAGGTATAATAATCTGGTTAAAGGCCAAGTTCAGCAGAATACCCAGTTTAAAGAAAGCATAATAACCTGTCTAAATGCAACACTTTATTCTTGCTTAAGTAAGCATAATAACCTGACTAATCTAAGTACAATAAATGGCCTAAATTCAGAGAAATAACCTCTGCTAATTTGGAGCAATAACTTTGTAAACTAAGCACATAAACTGGTAAATCAAGTTCAATAGTATGGACAATTTAATCGCATTAACCTTGCTAACCTGAGCATAAACTTGACAATAACCATCCAAAACTCTTATGACCTAATTCAGTAATTCAGTAATCCAAATACCTTGAATATTTTTGTAATACATCAAGACCAGAATCTAAGCTTGTCCTCTTGTATGTGTCCACATTGGCTAAATTGATTCCCGAGTCAACTGAAGGTCTCTTGATAAGTCTTCCGCGTCGAACAGAAGTGTCACTCCAAGATGATGCTGGGGATGGGCAGCCTACCGGTCGCCCAGAATCCTGTTCACTGCTTAAGGGTAGATCTACGCTTAAGTGCCGTTGTTTTCTAAAGTCACATCTGAAAACATTGAACTTTACTATTCTCCTTACAAGGTCTGAAGAAAATTTACAAGACACTGATAATTAAATGTGATTCAAGTATTAAAATATATATCTATTTATAATTTAAAACTCATACTAATATTAGTGTTACAAAAAGGGGGTGGGGAAAAGGAAGGAACTTTTGACCCAATAACCTCTACTGCAGTCATGTGAAGGTGATATGGTGGCCCTTTGGCATAATTAAGAATGAATGTATAGTTCCCTGACATTGTTTGAATACACAGCCAATTTATGGTTTCGTGAGTCTGTGCATTCCTCAATTCCCACAGACAACCTGGAGCATGTATTTCTATCAGGGTATGTGGTTGGTACAATAAATTTTGTACAGTATATGATATAACTAAAAGAAAGAAGGGCTGTGTATGAAATTGTGGGTATGTGTACAAGATGGACACAAGAAGAAAATTTACGAGACTGAGGAGGAAATAAAAAGGAAAAAATGAGGTACACAACAAATGTGAGAGACAAGCTGGTATTATATGGAGAAATATGTAGTGATAGTACCAAGATTCCTGAAATGGATCAAGCATGTTCTAAAAATAAGAAAACTGAATATAAAAGGACAGCTTAAATATTCATTCTGTGTATCAAAAATAGTTCAAGTGAAGAAATTCACTGATGCCAAGCCATGTATTACCTGCGTGGGGAGGGCCGAAGGAACACGTCGGGTGGCTGGTGAGCAGTGTTGGACACTGTCAGACTAGGACTAACACCAGAGGTGGTGCAGGTAGAGGAGGTGGTGGAGGTAGAAAGCTGTGTGCTGGAGGAAGAAGAGGACAGAGAGAGATGCAGTCCTTCAATACTGCCTGTCTGTGTCCTTTGTCTCTCCAGTTGCTGCAATTCCTCTGCTAAAACATGATGGCCTGCGGATCACCAGTGGGACAACTGTAAGATTCTTCACAGTTTATCATACTATATAAAGTTGTAACCTGTACATCATATTTCTAAGCAAGGTATAATATTCTAATCAAAGAAAATCTTAAGCTTATAAGATACCGTTTTCTTAATAATGTAACAATAACTTTTAAAGGAATTACCGAGACACCTGCATAAAAAGAAAATCTCCTGTATCCTTTTATCACTTTGATGGGAATCAAGTCATATCAAATCACGTACAGTACTGTACTAGTGAAAACATACTGAATCATTCACCACTCTGCTGATAACCACATGCATTAGCAAAGGAGATCTAAAGGTACTCACTCGCCAATACCCATAAAGAAAACAACTAGACCTTTTCACTGCGGGGACTTTTAATATTTTATTTGGCTAATGCCAGACGATTTTATTCAGCTCAGAGGGGAGTCCGTACACATTGAGAATCTGCTATGGTTCACCTCAGGAAACTAATTGATACAGTATTGGGTTTTATATGAGGAAGCCGAGGTATAACAGTACTACCTGAGTCAGTGATCCCTTGAACAGTTGGAACCCAAAAAGTGGGGTGTAAGTGATACAGCAGTAACATGTACTGTATCTGTACAATTAGAGAAGATAAAAAAATGCAGTACAATATATTAACTGAACATCTACCAAGTACAGGGGGTATTTTTTTTCCATTATATCCTACGTACCATTGATGGTAGCACATTGTAAAGGAGTTTGTCCAAGTTGATTTTTAGAATGCAAAGCTTGTGAATTCCAGCGATACAGGAGAAGAGCAGTGTGACGGTGTCCACGTGAGCAGGCCCAGCTCAAGGGTGTACAACCACGAGAATCTTGTCGAAGAGCATCTACTTCACATTCCAGCACCAAAGATGGGTTCTCCTCCCGCCAGCGCAAGAGAGCCACAATTAACCTGTCATAAGCATAATAGATAATAAAAAAGATACAAATTATACTTTGTATCCCGTATATACATAAATATCATGAAATATGTACTGTACTTTGTGCAGGGCACAAATCACAAAAAGTAATGCTTTAACATCACACTGTACACTGTATTTATACTGTATAATAAAAAGGATTACTGTACATTAAAAGACCCAGCACAAGAGCAATGAAGAATCTTCATTGCCAAATGTTTAGCACTATGCCACTCTCAGTTAGCAATGGGCCTGTGGCCTACATCCCCAATCTACCACCCCTCCTGGGCCTATCCACACCACCTTCCCACACAACATCTCCCTAAGACCATCCACACTTGTTTCTCTTTAGCCTTACCATATGCTTTTCACCCTGTCTTTCTTAGCATTCTGAAGAACAGATAGATGCAGTCCACCAAAGCTATATACAAATTAAATGAAATTAAGAAAACTTCAATACTGAAAAAAACACACACACTGTTTTATACTTACTAGGAATCAGGCTGTTGTGTACTGGCCTTTCCTCCTCTAAAAATAAACACAGCAGTGCACATTGTGTCCAAATACCAAACTACAAAACCAAAATAATGTTTCTAATGTGCTGTACAGTACTCTTCTCAGGAGGTTAATCACATCCTCTCTTGAAAACATTGAGGAAAATAATTTATTTAATGCCTCCACTTTATCCTGATCCGAGTCAGTGTAATTATCATCAAGTTTCAAATCTAATAATCCAGCTTATGGCTTTATATATAGATGAGGAAAACAAACTTGGCACTTGACAGTGGCCATTGTAATAAATTGTGTAGTTGTTCACTGTTGTTTATTTCTTCATTGTTTGAAGTTTATAGCCATCATGGAACTTAGCAATTATAAACCTAGTAGATGGACAAGTAGACAACTATGGCTGAACATCGGCGAGTACTGTACATTTGTAGAAAAACTTCTGGCAATAGCTTGATATTTTGGTGTAAACTTTATCACACTGTATTCAAATATTCTTTTGCAAATAGACATTCTATGTTCAACTTAAAGAAATATAATCGTGCATTACTTTTCAAAATGAATAGTGGTAGTGTACTGCAGATACAATTTTTGCCCAAGTAGCAGTGGTAGTAACCTTTCTAATTCCAGGAGGAAGTGCACACAACACTGCTGATATGGTTTAGCACGTGGAGAGAATGGAGGAGAACAATTAGGTCAAGAGATGCATGAGTTTGAAAGTGGAAGGAGATGAATGACATGGGGAGAGGTTGTATGAAACGATCTCGGGGATAACCACTTGACCAGAGAGGTTGCAATAGATTGTGCAGCTTGGAAAGTTCCCATCTGGTAATCATGGGTAAACCACACAAACATGGTAAATGGTCATAAAGTGATTTATGTAAATTGTACATTACATACATGAAATTTTGCAATATGAATCAAAACTGAAATTACCTTGAGTATCCAAGCATAGCAGCTAAGTGTAGGAGAGTGAGGCCGTGTAATTCTGGTAAGCCTGCAGCAAACCCTTGGTCCATACTCAACCACTGCTTCCCACTCATCCTCTGGCAATATAATACAACTCGCTCCTGTAAAAAAGTAAAAGAATATATTATATATATATATATATATATATATATATATATATATTTTTTTTTTTTTTTTTTTTAGGCAGTTTCAATATGTTGGGATAATTTGATATTTTAGCCTAATTCAATCATCCGAGAGCCTCGATGATATCAAATTAGTGAGGGTACCGGGACATGATTTAGTGTAGATTAGTTTGTAACTAAAGATGGATGATACTGGCACCAAGTACTGTACCATGAAATTGCAGCAATGCAGAGTTGGCCATGTTAAGCAAAAAAGTTCCTGCATTCATTCTTTGTAATGAAGCAAATCACATTATATGAAGTCATATTGCCTATCTCAGATTACCCTTGTAGGTTTGATGCCTCAGGAAGAAAAAGAGGAGACAGGACTATGACCTTGCTTTAATGGACAAAATATAGAGTGAAAGTTTGTTATCGATGGCTACAGCCGACAAATCCACCAAAGGATGAACCACTTGAGAACACATCAAGGAGAAGGACTCGTCTATAAATCGTTCAGAATGCAACACCTTATGCCATTACAAAGCATCTGCTTGAACAACCAAAAGTACAGCAATGCTTAGTGGCTATAACATAAAACTATATTTTCTGTAAACTCGGTTATCTGAAATTTGCTTGGAAGGAAAAGATCTACTAAATTTCAAAGACAAGTGCGAGTCAAAGTATTGTCCACAATATATGCTTACTCTTCCCACTAGAAGTTCCTTCTACCTATTGTCAAAGTTTTGACATTGAGACCATTTTCCCCTATTTCAGTCAGGTGTGAGAAATTAAATTCCCAGGCCAGGTCAAACACATCTGTCCACACTCATAAATTACTGTTTAATGACATCATTTAACCAAAGGGATATTTAAAAAAGTCTAAAAAATTACCTGCTCCCAGTAATGAGTTGGATGGACTTAGCCTTGTCATTGGATATTTAGTGTTGTCAATGACAGACATGGGAAGGTCTGTACTGTATGTGTAAGCTGCTGTAGGCCCAAGAGTTGCTTAGATCTTTGAGGGCGAAAGTTGCAAAAGATGAATTGTACCTTTTGTATGATTAGTGCCAGCTGTCATTTTACAGGTTAGCCTAGGTTGCATGCCATAGAGTTGATAGGCAAATACACAATGGCAGACTAAAAAAAATTAACTTTCCATAAAAATGTGCAAAATCAATGAGCAATGGTTACTTGGCAAGTTAATTTTTTTTAATGTACTAACAAATTAATTTTGAATTAAAATATTTACACAAATTACATATCACTAGAATTTGCTACACACCTGTACTAGAATTTTTTGCTTTTGTCCCAGTTTTTCAATTGAGAACAGTACTGTACTGTATACAAATTTATATATAAGACAAGCACAAAATATTACCTCAAAATTATGAGCTTTGTGCATCATGACATCACTTTCATAATTGGATGGGCTCTTCTGGCTGTCGGGGCAGACTTGGACCCTTGTTTCCATAGTCTCTAACCGTTGTAGCAGAGTGAACTTTAGAAGGTGCTCGTCCTGCTCCCGGACTACCTGCTCCTGTGGGAACCAACCCATCAACTGTTGATTACAAACTTATATTAGACAGATAATATCACTCCTTCATTTTATGATGAGGAATAACACAAAATTATTTAATAAATAACAAAGACCTTTTTTGTAATTTCACAATTACAGTGCTCACAACAAATAGACAATAAGAAGGCATGACAAATCTAAGATTATTTAATAATCATATCAACATGACTTTTGTATTCTTTGATTACAATCTCTCCTGAGTATTTAGCAAATCAAAATCACACAAAAGTAAAAAACACTTTACTGTACCTCTTTGACTTTGTTCTCATCGGATGGAGGCTTTTTGTACTCAAATATCACAGAATTGGAGATGACAAAACCTTCACAGGCAACCTGAAGAGTTACCAAGCCAACCTCATGTGCTGTGAAGGACATGCACTTATGTACTGGAGTTCAGAATAGACAAATAAGACTTTGCAAAAAAGAAAGAAAAATTAAACAAGGATTTAAGATTGTAAGTTTCAATGTAATAAACATGATATATCAGTTTCTAAAACTATGTGAGGGTATTTTTCCCCTTACTTATCAAAGCAAAATAAAAAGATAAATACTACGAGAAATAAGTCAGTAAAGATTCTCTTACAGAGACTTGGATAAATTATACTGTACGTATTGTATTTCAGATGCGCAATTTTTGCAGTAATAAACCAAGTAATTAATTACATATTAAAATAACCCTTTCGTAATTAAACAATAAGGTGTGTCATGGGGTTATTATCCTCGTTGACCAGTTCATACACAATCCATAAATACATTAGTATGTCATATTACCGGACCCATATGCATCCTAAAAATAATAAGCCCTCAATGGGAATTCTTTGGTAGTTAACCCAATGAAAGTAACACTAGAACAATAACAAGAGTAAAGGCACATAAACTCTATGTGAGGCTGTTCACATATGTGTGTGTAGGACAAAGAGAATGGTCTAATTTCAAAATATTCGTCATGGCAAAATAAATTAGTATAACCTAATTAATTTGTATTTATTACATAGTTTTACACGATTGTGTGTGTAATAAGAAGAAATAAAATATTCATAAAGGCAAAATAGAGAAAAATCATTTTACATTCCTATTTGACTCGCATCCCTGAGAGGCTTAGGGAAAATCCTCGAAACGCATGCACACATTGATGTTTAGTGGAAAGTTTAAAGCCCAGAACACTAAATAATGCAAGTTTTCTGTCTTTTACAACAAAATATACCATTTAAGCCTTCCCCCTCCAAAGGTTGTTTTATGGACATTAATATTTTTCCAGAACTGGTGGATGCATTATGAGTTATGTTGAGGTGAGGTGAGGTGAGGTGAGGTGAGGTGAGGTGAGGTGTGGTGTGGTGTGGTGTGGTGTGGTGTGGTGTGGTGTGGTGTGGTGTGGTGTGGTGTGGTGTGGTGTGGTGTACCGAGATTAGGTATGGTGTAGTGTGGTGAACAAACAGTGATATGTCTGTTGCCCTGCTATTGTATTAGGTAGTGTGTCAGTTACTTCTGAATACTGTTCCCCTATTTTCAATACCAATACTATGTTATATTATATCTAAGAAAAAGTACAGCACATGTTCATATTTGTTTTCTATACTGTATATTGGGGTTAAATAATGAGGGGTACACCAGACTTGGATCATACTGTAGTTCAAAATATGAAGAGCAACATAGCGTTAATAACATCAACTAATCGTAAAATAATGATGGGCCTAAATTTTCCCAATAAATATGCAATGAAGTGGATAAAATAACCCAAATACACAAGAAATTATTCTTCCCGGTACAAAATAAACAATGATATTCCCACCCACATTTAGGGGAGGCTGTAAAAGCTGACACCCCATCTTATAACAGCCCTACCTCAACCTGTGTGCATGCAGGTTAACTCTGGTGAAGGTTACTTTTCAACCCTACTTCACACTTTAATCCCATTCATTCATTCATTCCTCATGTTAACACTTTCCCACTGCTCAGTTTTTACACTCTTACTCTACACTTTCTAACATGCAGATTATAGTTCCATTCTTAATATTGCATTAAAAATTACTTACCTGGACAATAGCAGCGTAGAACACCTGACTGAACAAGAGTGGTTGATGTGGGTACACCGTCAAACAGAACGGTGTATGGGGAGGAGCTGCTGTACCATGGACCAGTCACTAATACTTTTACTCCTCCCTGTTGAAACATATACAATAAACATTTGCTATAAATGAAAACCATAATCCATGCCCTTTCATAAAGCTGTTGGATAAATGTATTCCCTGCACAAGTCAGAAATAATCTTACAAAAAGTTATATTTTATGTTTCAAAATATTTTTAATTTAACACTACAGTAGTACCCCGCTTAACGCGGTCAATTGAACCCACAGGGTACCGCGTTAAGTGAAAACCGCGTTAAGTGAACAACAGAACATATGGGATTAATTCCAATAGAGACTGGCCCGACCCCCAAACTCCACTTTTTGACGACACACAACTATGTTGTAGTAAAAATTTTATCTTAACTTTATGATGGTATGCACACACAATTAATAATTAAGAGAAATATCAATAATATTAGGTTTTTTAACACTTGCATTAGTAAAAAAGATGGCTGGGCACACGGGGATGGGGGGTTGGTTCCGAGGCAGAGGGCAGATTATTGGCCCTCACCTGTATCACTTGTATCAATTGTATCACTATCCACCACAGAGGCTTGCAGGGCCTCTTTGTCAAACCCCTCAAAGGCCATATAAGTCCATATCCTCACTATAATTATCACTATCACTGACTTGGGCCGGCTGTGGTGGGTGGCGGGTGAAGAACTCGGTAATGTTTTGATGACTGGGCGACCTTGTGCGCATCGTGCCCGCGCCGCTTCCCGCGTATATGATGAAAAATTCCGCGTTAAGTGAAAGTTCAGCTCTGGCGAGGCACCGCGTATATGATAAAACGCGTTAAGTGAAACCACGTTAGGCGGGGTAATACTGTATACAACAAGCATGCATGAACGAACACACACACACACACACACCATCTACCTATTGCAAAATGATAAGTGTTATGTAACTATAATCAATACTTTTGTTACTTTTCACACAACTTTACATCTTCTATTATTTCAAATATAATTTTTTTTCATTAAGTCATAGTTTCTTTCTGATTTAATAAATATACTGTACTGTAATATATATATATATATTTTTAATTCAATATAAAAGTCATTCTGCACAGTAAAATATTCAGCCACTCAAATTTATAATACAACTCTGTACACAAAAGAACATCCACTCCCTATACACAGCACAGTACTAACTGAAAAAATCTTAATGCGCTCTGCACGTGGAAACAAGTCAGAGCAAGATGCAATCTCTCATATTATGTACCTCAACTGCACTTAAGAGGCACATTCTTAAATTGTTTCTCATTCTTCTTTAACCCCTCAAACGTTTTCATAACACCATTCTATCTAAATAATTTCTTCCATTCTCCTGGCCAGGTACTCTTTCCTCAACACTTCAGTATAGATATTCAGAAAAGTATCTGTCCACACTCTGTGAAACATTATAAGACCACAGATGATAGATATTTGGACATGCACTTACTTTGATATATAGTTTAACACAAGTCATGCAATATGTATTTATTTTGGCATAATCAACTGTAGTAGGATCAGTATGCCACAGTGCCACGCATATAAACCCTCCCGGGACATAACGAGTTGCATGTACATTCGAAAGTCATCAGACATCTTGGCAGATACGTTTTTGAGATACATTACTATTCATACACAGACACAAGAGTTCTTCTTCAGTATAATAAACACTGCTCTACTATTTACAAATGACTGGCTTTAAATATTCCTAAAAACAGTGTCAGATGTTTAAATAAGTTCAATAATCACATTACATTATACTTACCAAAAGTTATTTTCATACTAAGAAGGCTGAAATGCTTATAAACTATTATTCATGCTATTCTGTCTCTAAAAATCTAAATGTTCACTTATATGACTACTAGCATATTTGCCTCCTTTGTTGTCATTGATCCTTTACCATAATCTATATCCTATGCTCAACCTTTTCTTCATTTTAAATCTTAATGTGCCAATTACAATAATAATTTTTAACTGATAAAATAAGTTTATAATGAAATGCTACGTTACACTTTTAAGTCTAGCCAAAATTTAATCTTAAGTGCTGGACCAAATTAATTTGCATGTCATTCATTCAAAGGATGAAATTTATAATGAAAACTTGAAGCACTACGTACTGTCAAATATTGGTAAAAAGTTAAGGCACTCCGATTCATTTTATATTTTCTTACCGCCACTTAAGCATTACCTATTTAAATGAAGTGTAAATAAAATATACTCAAATGAAATATCAACACAAGAAAACTAACCTCTGGATATGCCCACTCTGGAGAATAGTCAGTAATATTGGCAGTATTCTCACGGTAGTCCATCCTCGTAGTCTGTTGACTCTGATTAGTTACAGACTTGCCACTGTTGTTTGTGCTACTGCTACTGCTACTGTTGCTATTGTTGCTGTTCAGGTTGTCTGGAGGGGACGTGTCATAGTGATCCAGATCAGGAAAATCACTCAGCATGTCAAAAGCATCAAGATTGGCAAGAACATCATCCTCAGGTGAGGTCATGTCATTGTCAATAAAATCCATAGGATTGACATCAGCAGAGGAGGGTGTTTTGCGGCTACATGACCCTGGGGGAAGGTTGGCTGATAGAGTTTTCTGAATGTCATCAGGAGAGAGATCTAACGTATTTGAAAAAAGTTCCGTCTTCTCCACCGACAGTTCGGATAATTCAGCCTTTATGCCCAAAAAGGTATCTTTTGTCGTTTGCTGTTGTTGATGTTGTTGCTGCTGTTGCTGTTGTTGTGACTGGGATTGTTGTTGCTGCTGCTGCTGTTGATTTGTCCTTGCTTCTCCAGCCTCAAGACTAGACACAAGATTGGCAAAGGTACCAGAGTCAAGAGCAAGATTACCATTGGTGGCATCCAACTTGAGACTTTCCATCACATCTTTGTCACCTTCTCGTTTTACCAACAGATTTGCATTATGCTGGGGTGGTGGACCACCTTGTTGCTGCCCATGCTGTTGTTGCTGTGGTCCATGCTGGGCAGGGTGTTGTTGTTGTTGTTGTTGCTGGTGCATATGGTGGTGATGGTGAGGATGGTGGTGGTGGTGTGGTGCGTGGTGGAGGTGCGCTACGTGGGTGGAGTGTGGAACGAGCGGCGGTCCATGGACGATGGAGGCAGCAGTGGAGATTGGATGGGGCTGGCCCAAATATGATGTGAGCGTGAGGGGGCCAGCCAGTGGGGGATGTGGAGAAGGGTGGTGTCCACCCCCCCCACCACTGTTGAGGATGAGCAGCCCGCCCCCGCCCTGGATGTTGGACAGGTTCAGGATTAGCGGGGCTGTGGTGGTGTTGAGATTGTTGTTATTGTTGTTGGGCGTAGTGTTGTTGCTGTTATTGTTGTTATTATTATTGTTGTTGTTGTTAGTGGTGTTGCTGGTAGAGGGTGGGGGCTCTGGTGGGCGGGCCCCCTCCTGAGTTACGCCCTGGTACTGGGGGGTGACGCACCCACCTGGCCCACTCGTTGACGACACCTGTGGGAGCAGCAGCATGCAGCCATCACATGCACGCACAGGTTATGACCCGACCACACTGTGGCAGTTACAGCAGGTAGGGGCAAGCCAGGTAGGCTCATGGCAGGCTGGGGCAGGCTGGGGCTGGCTAAGACAAACATGCTGCCCTTCAACTCCACACCTACAGTCACATATGGTGTCAAGTTGCAAGGATTTCTTTTGAACATCTTTGCCTTTTTAGAACAAATCTGGATTACTAATTTAAAAATTATAAAATGCTCTTCAGCCTGACTAATTTTTTTTATAACTGCATAAGCTACCTGTTATTATATAAAAGTTTAAGTTACTCTGTCCTAAACCTTAACCAACTGTTGGTCTAAAAGTTGGGCACTTGGTCACTCCGGTCATTGATGGAGGACACCTCTATTCATACAGCAAACAAAATACAACTTCTATAATACTGGAACATCTACATTTAGTTCTCACTTTTACAGCTCAGGATAGAACAGTACAGTCTTTACACCTGTATTGAGCTCTGAAATGTCTACAAATTTCCTTTAACCAAACAATACCCTATACAGTATACTTTCAATGCTGTTTTGGTATGTCATCTCCGTATGCACTGCTATTTACTTCTATATACTTTCTATACAAGTATCCTATAATCTGCTTGCTGAGATACTACTAAAGTACAGTATTGTTTTTACTTTTTCATTTCTATTTTACCTCAAATATGTAACAATAAACTGTTTGAAATTATAGTGAAAACTACTTGTCATGCAATTACTTGGAATGTAAGAAAGTTTTCATATTCTACTGAATGGGCGCAAGCAAGTTGAGGGTGCCCTTGACCAGTCTGCCTATGGAGTCCCCCAGCCATGGCTTAATCTGACACTGGATATATGTCACTACAGTAGTCTACAATTACACTATTAATTCAGAGAATCCTAAATACTGCATTAGATGTAATTTACAGTCTACTGTATATGTAAACTATTCAGGTCTTATATCATCAACAGTAAAGACAATTGAACTGAAAGTCTTACACATAAAAGTTCAGCAGTATTAAATATGAATAACAAAAAAATAAAAAATAAAATATACATGGTATATCATCATAGCATAGAAATACAGAAACTTATACATAACTCTGCTCCCAATAGTTTCCTCCCACTTCTTATGGCCAATAGTATGCGATACAAAGATAATACTGTATGCATTTGTCATGTTTATTACAAAAAATATATATACCGTACCTGTATACACTATACAGACCAAATATATTTTTCATAGTCCAAATATAGCACAATACTGTATCATCATTTACTCTACAGCTTAAATATTTCAAACACAAATAAGGATTCACAATACCTGCATTGTTTACAACTTTGTGATGAGGAATACTATACGTAACCAGAATCTAATAACAAGAAATCACCAACTCATATTCAGTTAGTCATAATTATGAAAATTTATGTGATTTACTGTAAAGTTCTGAAAAAATGCTAAAAAAAATCAGACATCATGAAATTTGAAGCTAATACTGTAATTAGGTACAATATTTTAATTTTGTGATTTATAAAATTTTACTCCTATGATATTTTTCTTGCACCTAGAGATGAAGCATTTTTTTTCGAGCAATGCAAACTGCTTCTTTATCAAAATACTTGTAGCCTTCAGGTACTTTATAAGGGAAGGCAGAAAACTATTTAACAGAGATATTAATAGTATCAGATTTTACTCACTGAATCCAGGCTATATTTTTATTAAAGTTTGCTATTTTGGTATGGAAATTTCATAAAAATAACCCTTTGCATTTTTAAAGCATTCTTATTTGGCTAAATATTACTGCAAACCTATTCACTTTAAATATTAAAATATTTGGCTCTCATACTGAAATATGAAAAGTAACTTGCTTTGGCTACCCATGGAAAAGTTGCTGTAAAATTGTATAAACTTTCCCACAAAGGGTTTCATTGTTTGGCTACATTCTCATTATATAACCATATGGTAGTGGAATGTACAACACAATCTCAAATTCCATAGTCCTCCACATAGAACTCCCCCCCCCCCATTTCATAACCCTTTTCAGTGATAAATCTTTTTCTTTAAGGTTTCTCTATTTCTAGTTTTACAAAATATACGGTACAGTATGCACTTGTCAAGACAGCTCAAATTCTTAACTTTCTTATTCTTATGCCCCACCACAGAAGTGGAAGGGGTATGTAGTTTCCTTTATTGCAGGCACATAGCATATGCTTCATTTAAATGACAGCCAAACAAAAAGTGAAGACTTCTTTTGCGTAGGTTTCAAGCATTGATAAGGGTCAACAACTGATGTGAGTGGGAAAGATCCTGCACAGGTCACCTTGTCCTAAATGTAAATATGGATATATATCAACATCAAAACATTGGCTGAATAGTATCTTTGAGTAAAAATTTGGAAGATTCAAAATATGAAACCCATTTTGTGGCTGATGATACAAGTGAGACACCTATGAAATATACTGCAGTACTACTAACCAATCATTGCACAGTCAAAGCCTGTCATTTGACTGCAAGTGTGCAATGCTTGACAACATATATCATTATGTAACATGTAATGTTAAAAGCAATGAGTCCATTGCAATCTTCCCACCCAGTCAAATATTGTACATATAAATCCATACAAATTCAGTGGTTGTCTCAAAGATAAGAGAGGTTAATCAGGTTAGTATTAAATACTCTACAGCTTTTTTTGCTCATACCTCCTTTACAAGAAACAAACATACAGTACTTCAGCCCTCCGTTCCCAATCAAATTTGAACTTCACTCAAGGGAGGAAAGTGGGAATTCAGGCCTCTTGTCCCCTTGGAACTAGGAATTAATGCTTCAATCCATTATTTATGGCCTATGGAGCCTAAAGAGGGCTTAGAGAGAAACAAATCAACTCAAGAAAAGAGAAAAGGAGAATGCACTTAAAACCAGGAAGTATCACCCCACACAGTTTTGGATATATAAGTTCTACTTTTTTTAAATACTGTACTGAAATACATACTGCACTTACCTCAAGAACCAGGCACTTCACTCCAGGATAGAAATAACTCACATTTCCCTAAGAAATGTCAGAAGGGAGATGAAACTTCGTAAGTAAATGATCAGACTGCATAGTTAAGTTGCGAGATCTTATTAAATTTATATACTTTTAGATGGTAGTTTTATTTAAAATACTGAGCTTCCTTTAAGACTATTTGTGATAATGGTAGATAATATCCAGAATGAGATCAAGAGAAAGGGGAGTTATACTGGTATGTATTTATTTCATATCAACACTTGTAAAGATTAGGGTAAATTTGGTGACATTCTATGGAAATAAATTCAGACTGGAACTTAATTCTATACCACTCAAGGAAAATTTTAGTGAGAAAATTGAAAATCCTTTCTTTGGAAATAATTTTGGAGCTTTTCTTACTTTTGTCCGAAAAATTGTAAAGAAATAACTTTGACCAAAATAATTTTTTGAGATTTCAACAGGAAGATTATAAACTGAAGAAAAGATATATAAAGAACTTCATATTCTGTCAAAACAGGAAAAGGAAATTATAGAAGTTTAGCCAACATTGAGTCAAAGAGCTCGCTTAAGTTAAATTTCAAGCTCTTCCTGTCTTTGTGAATCAGAATTAGCCTGTTCTTTATACAGTACTGTAATTCAAAATTCTACCAGTTGAACTCCACCTGAACTAGCTCTTCACATTCAGTGTCAGTTACAAAAAACTAGAGGAAGAAGAGGAGAGAGTAAAACCTAGATCACAAAGGAGGAAAAGAAAAAATTGCAAAATGCCATTTTGTCCTGAAAATTTACAGTGTACTGTACAGTATAGACAGACCCTTCTAATGAACAAATTACTCAAATTTTCTGATTATTTACCATTAAGTAAAGTAATAAAATAAAAAATAAACAAACCTGGACACACAACATTTGGCGAGGTAATTGAACAATCTCATGAATTTTATCTTTAATTTAAAAATATCCTCTGCTAAATGTGATCATTTCAATTTCCAATCATAATAATTCTAAATTTCTTTGGCTCAAGATAAGAACAACTACAACATTTGAAAGACGATATAAGGAGAAAGAGTAATGAGAAGAGTCATATGAACACAAAAACAGAAAATCTGGGTTTGGCAGATTTTGACTAAAGAAGATCCTCCTCCAAAGAAGGAAGTAGGAAAATCATTCATGAAGAAAGAAGACTATACAGAAGTGAATAATTTTCTGTAAGCTCATTCACAGTATTAATTTCTGATGTTATGCATTCACCCTTTAATCAGAAAGTAAATTATGAGGAACTAAAATTCTTCCTCATAAAAACACTAATCATATTTTAATGATATTTATTGTAAATAACAAGTTCACTCCAATCTTCCAGACTGGAGGAATCGTGTTAGGGAGTACGAAGGCATTCTAATTACTGGTAAGAGACAAGGACAGTTCATGGGCAAAACTCTTTCAGTAGTCACAGAGATCACCCAGGGCTATGGACTTGCAAATATTCACTTGACTTAGACAGAGATACACTTATCTGCACTCAATATAAGGAGAGATTTTGCTGCAAAAAGGAAGTAGGCAAGCAGGGAAGCACAATCTCGTGTTCATAAGGACAGGCAAACAGTGACAAAAAAGTTGTTTATTTGCATTGCAACAACAGCTGGTGGAGTTCTGCTTAATATAAACAAAAATTAAAAAATAACAGACCACAGTTTCTAGTGAAGGGATGTTATAAATACCCTGAGGAACATGGACTTTAGGGCGACATTGGGGAAAATTTTAGAGAATGGGTCTAAATTTACCAAGATAGTGATAGACAACTTTTTTATCAGTACTCTTCTAATACTGCAAAAAAAATAAAAAATGACAATCTCATACACACTAATGAGGAGGGAATGGCATCAGATGTGGAGCAATATTCCCAAAGTGAGCAAGAGTGACTACTGCTTTACTGCATTCAAGTTAAATTACTCTACAGCCATGAAAAGCAGAGCATAAGAAATTCTTCTAAAACAAAAACAAAAGCTATTATGATTCAATCAGGGATGAGCATGACACATACTGGATGGAAGAGATGAGGGTACAAGCAAACAATAGTAGGGCATAATGTAACATTTTATACAGAATTTTAGAGCCTCTGAAGCAAGGTTCAAACCAAGTATGGTCATAAAGCCAGGAAGTATTTCATAAAATTATTGAGATGCTGAGTATATCATATTGAGACAATACAAAAAAAAAAAAATTCTCCAGCAACTGCTGGACCTGGGCATACCAGATATGAAAGTACAATATGCTAGTTACAAGAGCATTTCCCTTAGATATTTTACATATTTTTTTTTTACATCACAGTATTGTTCAAAATTAATGTATTTGATTATAATAATAGTTTTTAACAATAATTAATGTATATAAAAATATATAAAAACATAATAAAATAAATGTTTATAACACTATATACATCTATTAAGTGCATGTGTCTAGTACAAATATACACTTGTATAAGGGGAAAATGTTAGCTAAGAAATTCTGTAGTTGTCACAGATAATCTAGAAAGATATAGAAAAAGCCATATCCCAAGATACAAAGCCCAACTCCCCAACATTCTGGAAGTTTGTAAAGAATCAGCTGAACATTAATAATGGCCTAGCAGATCTTGTTAATCAGAAAGAGGAAAATGAAATAAGTATGGCAAGGACAGATCAAGTAATAGTGAAAATCTTGTTACAGTATTTTTCAAGTGTATTAATGGCAGACACACAATCAGAAGTGCCAACATTCAAAGAAACTTTGAATACCCACTGAATTATTTCATAAGTACCTAATTAGTAATCAGAGATAAGCTCATTAACATCAATGTTGATAAATCTCCAGGTCCTGATGTAGTAGTTTACATCCAAGATTATTGAAACAGGTACAGTACAGTCATAAACAAAAGCCCTGTCTCACTGCCAGCCACAATATGAAGCCAATACACTGAAAGTTAAAACAACGAAGCGCCAAAAGGAAGTGCCTTTTTAAACTGATAGATGGCACACTGTGTACAAGGGGAATGGGGGAGGCAAGGTGAAAAGAATAGAAGGTTTGTGAGGGTTGAGAATGATCTAACAAAATCATCAGAACCTGATGATAAGATTATGTGAATTTCCTTCTGGTGCTTTGTTGTTTGAACCTCGGGTGCATCAGCTTCAAGTTGTGGTTAGCAGCAGGACAGAACTTTTGTTCACAACTGTATCTATACTGTATACAAAATTAAAAACAGATTAAAATAAATAATCTTAAAATGTTCATAAACAGCAAAATAATGGGTGTATGGAAAACTGCAAAGACAGCTGTATTGCTTACAAAGGAAAAGCAGAAAATGGTCAATAATTACACAGACCTGTGAGTTTCCCATGCATTGCTTGGAAGGCTATGGAATCTATTATAAATAATTGCATCGTGAGTTATAAAGTGAACAATCATCCATTCATTGCTAACCATTGCAGTTCTATAAGTGGTACGTTCACTGGGATCTAACAACTGAAAGTGTTGGACACAGACAGAAACAATGAACATGGAAGAGTATTAGATTAGATGTATGGACTCCATGAAAGAATTTAAGTGTCTCTCACCATTGCATCTTGAGTTCAATCCCCACAATGTGGGGTCAACCTGATGATCACCAGTTCACATCCACACTAGGATAACCTTTTCAAATTAGCAAGTACTGGTAATCTTTGGTTACTTAAGGAGTTGTGAACCTGTCTTGCCAATTAAATTCTACATTTAATGTCCAATTCCCACTCTGTAGAAGTGGGTTGGTAATAGGAAAGTCATCCAACAGTAAAATTTGCTTCAAATTTATCTGGTGGCAAAAGGGACATCATGCCATCAGGAAAACCACTGGTAACCCACACAAGCAAAGATAATGGCTGAAAAACTACGATGATGACAACAAAGACGATGATGATAATAAGAGGGCTTACCTGAGTAGATGGTAAGGTCTCTGAAGGTACTGACCTTGATTTTACAGAGTTAACTAGGTTAGCACTGGACAGATCTAGATGTCATGCATAATGTCAGAGACCTGAATGCATGTAGCAGTTACCAGCCTGCCTGATTTAGTACCAAATATTATCAATCATATGAAGGGAGATCAGGACAAATATCTGACATCTTCATCTTGAACAAACATAAGCAAGCAAGGAAGGAAGACAAGTGATGGTACTAAACTGGCAAGGCTGGCTGCTGATAATACACAAACTCACCTTGTATCACCAACTACCAGGTTCTTTCAAATACAGTACACTATCTGTATGGTAAACACCAAAACTGTGAAAGAGCAAATGATAAAAAGTGAAAAATGCAAAACCTTTTCTTCTAGGTACATCCAAAGGACCACATGCCTTGATTATCTGGCTTAGCTACAGCAGGAAATGGAGTACTCAAGTGAGTTATTCATGAGGTTAGTATGAACACTTAAGAGCTGTCGACTTAACCTTATTAAGACCCAATGGTAACAGAGACATCCATCAGAATTGTAGATTAACAGATTTGACACAGGGTGAGAAGGCTGCAAAGCACTCATTGCTTTCAGTACCATATTATCCCATGGATATTGATCCTGCTATTGAACATTGCACACCTTGCAAGTAATAAAGCTCCATAAGTCATAAACACTAGATAAAATACCTTTAAAGAAAAATAGCTAGATTTTTTTTTCACCTGTCATAATGAATCCATTGTAACTAATGCACACTACCAATGCACTGTAACCATTGTTGTATCTATATAATGTGGCAATTTGACAACTGTTGTGAAATACTGAAGAATAAAAACTTACTAAATGATCATTCAAAACACCTATAAAAAATGCAATTAATTTCCATTTCTCTATTCAGAAACAAAATTTTCTTAAAGAAAATATTTAGAAAACAAAACCCTTTATGAAATAAATTATACAAGTAAATATTCATCAAATTAGAAAAATATTTAGATTTACAGTACTGTATACTATATATTTTCATCATTACTGTACCACATTTAGACAAAAAGACAAATTATTCAACAGTGAGGCTCATTAATAGAGTATTATCAAATAGAGTATTCACTACATTATGTACCATGTAATATTCTGAATATTTATTTCATCAGCATCTTATGGAAAGCAAATTATTTTTAAAAGTTTTCTGAATGATAGATAATGTTACATTCCACAGTTATAGAGGTAAGGAATGATGTTAGGGGATTTTACTGAATAATTTGATAATTTACATGTACTGTACTGTATAACTAAACTGTAAGTATTAAAGTGTAAATGATAGAGAGTTTCAAGAAACATCTAGCAGAAAAGTAATCTTATAGACTAGCTAAAAAAACTAAAAACTTGTGCTAAAATATATACCTGTACAGTATATAATTCCATATATACAGTATTCTTATGTGAACCAAAAGGAGAACTGGAGAGTACACAGGAATGATATGACATAGCAAAATAAAAGGTTAGGAAAAATACCCAAATATATGAGAGGGGGAATTGTCCAGTAAATGACGGAGAATTGACTGGAGGTGACGGAAAAATGTCTAGCACCCAACTGGCCTATCTTTGATGCATATGCATCATGACATTGATATAGATTTATAAGTCATTGTTGGAATATTTGTTCAGGAAAATAATGGAAGATTCTTCACACAAGAAATTGTTTTTGAATGATATAGTTATACAGTATTGGATTTTATAGGTGCCCTTTTAGTATACTGTACAGTACCGGTGTAGCCAATTCACTGCAGTTTTTATCATTCTCTTGTGATTGTTCTTTTTAATTGGCAAGGCATATGTGATTGTTTGAAGATTTTTTTGTAATAACTGTTGTACTCAAATAAAATTTTCATTTTGCATCATACCTGAATGAGACTGATTTAATAAAACAATACATGTGATTTTATACTAACTTGTTGGTAGTCTGTTTAAAGAAATTTTTTTAGTTCTGCACCTGTATTCTTTGGACCCCTCCCTTCCTTATTGAAGTGACTAGATCTGCCCTTGAAATGGGCAGAGGGAATGGTATTGGGAAAATTATGAAAGAGGAGAGAAGCACTAGAGTAGGATAAGGAAAAAGTACGGTACAGTACATACAAGTAAGGAAGAGTGAATGGGCAGGAAGAAGTGTGAGAGAAAATGTAGAATTAGGGAATGAAGAAAACAGAATAAATAAAGGGAAGATGAAATAGGAAAAAATTAGGAGACATAAAAGAGATAATGAAAAGAAAGAGGCAAAGGAGGGAAGGTAGAAAGTATATATCAAGAACAGTGTCAGGGAATGGGTGATAGGAAAGAAATTATTCGGAAAGGAAGGGGGACTTCTTGAAACTGAGGAATTCTGAGTTGTAGAAAATAAATTCTATCATATGCAACTAACACTTTGCCGGGTATGGCCACGAGGTCTGTGTCTGTGGACAGCAACGATAACATGATACAGTATTGCCATGTCATGTTCCTTTTAGATTTTTTTCATCCACCCAGCCTGAGTTTTATAACAAATATCTCTTCCATCTCTCTCCTATACTGTGGGCATTTACTTTCTTGACCTGAAGTTTCAATCATACCTAGATTGTGACCAGTGGAATATATATCTACATTTTGGTGAAGAATTAGGTCAATATATCTGATATCTATTCAAATTAAAGCGTGCAATCATTAACAAACTGGGATATACTCGATAATTCTGAAGAGGTGTACGGTAAAACCTCGCAAATTGAATTCAATCTATTGAATTCAAAAGTAAAATTTATATATGGCTTGTATCCACACAACCAATGTAGATAATTTTCCAGCTGCCTTTAGCATGTGTTTTTAAAGTTATAACATACTGTACTGTATGTAGTTTGTGTAAAAAGACTAACCTGATTGTTGTCACTGTCAGAGGGTGCAGGCATGGCAACCAGTGCCTGACGGGATGATGTAACAGTGTTAGCAGACTCATGGTGGTGATGGTGATGGTGGTGGTGATGATGATGGGGTAACTTGGCCACACCCAGTCTGCGCAGAGGGTGTAGTGTACACTGCTTACTATGTTCAGCGCCAACACCAGCACCACACCCACACTCTACGCCACTTTTATTGGCTACAGCTGCTGCTGCTGCCGCTGCACGTGCCACCCGCTGCTTCTCCATCAGCTGAGCCACAATAGCCTCCACTGTCTCAGCCGTCTGTGTGTCAACATTTTCATTACCATAAAACTGTACTTTTAAACCCAGCTTTATCATTGAACATAAAACTGTATAAAGTACTTTTAAACCCAGCTTTTTCATTGAACATATAACTGTATTTTTAAGCCCAGCTTTATCATTGAACATAAAACTGTATACTTTTAAGCCCAGCTTTATCATTGAACAAAAAACTGTATACATTTAAACCCAGCTTTATCATTGAACATAAAACTGTATACAGTACTTTTAAACCCAGCTTTTTCATTGAACATAAAACTGTACTTTTAAACCCAGCTTTATCATTGAACATATAACTGTACTTTTAAACCCAGCTTTTTCATTGAACATAAAACTGTACTTTTAAACCCAGCTTTTTCATTGAACATAAAACTGTAATTTTAAACCCAGCTTTTTCACTGAACATATAACTGTACTTTTAAACCCAGCTTTTTAATTGAACATATAACTGTACTTTTAAGCTCAGCTTTATCATTGAACATAAAACTGTACTTTTAAACCCAGCTTTATCATTGAACATATAACTGTACTTTAAAACCCAGCTTTATCATTGAACATAAAACTGTACTTTTAAACCCAGCTTTATCATTGAACATATAAAAGAGGAATAGCAAACACCATTACCAATCAATCTGCAATCTACAGGTTCTTACAGTTTTAAATCATATTTTACTCTATTACAGTTAACTGTATATATGAGTAAATTTTCAGAATACTGTATAACATTTTTATATTAGTTTTCAACTGCACAGTAAACATATCCATGAGAACTAGGAATGGTTACCAAACTTTCTGAAACAGTTAACCTGAAGTAGTAACTTGTTTATGTAGTTCATGGGTAATGAAGAGTATTCATGACATGGTAAAATAAACATATATATCACACATTATCATAAAATTAGAAGGGTTTAACAGGCCTCTGTCATGCACAATGTCACATGCAGGTAGCAATATATCTTACCTTGGCCATAATGCCTGTAAATTGTTGGAAACCTATAATTCTTTTTTAAAGGATGTCAATTATTAGGGACTACCAGAAAGGAAGGTCAACTGTGAAGATGTAATTGATGCCAGAAAAGCAGGGATTCAATTTTATGTATGGGATATAGGAATCACAACTGGCAAAAAGAAAGAGTGTTGCAAAATTTTTATGTACTGGGTCATCATCAAACAGGGTTGGCAGGTGTTGTGACATGCTCAGGTGGGAAAGAAAAGCCGCACGAATGTCTTCTATGCGCTCATCCTCTTTTGTCAGCCTACAGTCATGGGTTGTCATCAGTTGTTAAAACTAATATTTGAATATTATAATAATGATAAGGTTAATATGAAAGATTGATCCAGATACAGGTGTACCTGTATCCCATTTTATAATTGAGTAAGGATCAGGCAGCTTCTGTACCTAAGGTCCCAAGACCCAACATCTTAACAGGAAATAAATTTTGTAAAATTAATTTTGAAAAATGGTTTTCACGTCCCTAACCACACCAGATATTTTGAGGGTTAAGGGTTAGGGTTTGGAGTCTTCACTGCCATGCATAAAAAATACTGATTCCATGATCATCACCTGCTTACTAAGTTATGAAGGCAAATAACAGGATCAACAACTCTGTCTGAGCTTACATCAGTATCCCGAAAGAGGGGAGGGAGAGAACGTGAGTTGCTAGTTTCTTGCTCAGTTATAAAATGGGATTTCAAGATCAGTGCTCCATTTACAACTTGACTCAAGTTTCAGGCACCTCATGTATACCAAAGCCAGCTAAAAAGGGAGGTAAGAAGTATCAAAAATCTCCAAATACTAAGTGCACCCCACACCTATGAAGGGAGCAATTCTCATAAACTAAGCCAGACCCCGTAGGAAGAATGGTGGAAACTAACCTTAAGCTCCCCATGGCCATGTAATCCTGAGGTGCTGTGCCACTGGCAACAACTACTAAAGTAGCTGATACCTAAGCCCTTCTATTTAGGAAGGACTTAAGAGGTCTGCCATCTCGGATATCCAACTATGACGCATTGCCACTTAGGTCCAGTGTCCGCTGAATGCAGCCAGGATGATAAAGTGAATAATTCCCACTATGAAAACCAGTAAGGTCCAAGTTTTGATCTCGTCAAATTCATGACTAAATGAATCTACACCTTACTAGGTAAGAAGAACTCCTAACAAGATCTATACTTGAACTTGAGAAGTAAGGGCCTGGGCACATGACCATACCATCCCTAATGCTCTAACTCAACATCAATGAGGGATGAAGAACAGGATTTGAGCAAAACTGAACCTGCAGGGAAAATCAATCCCTATCAGGCCAATATAAGCCATTAAAATAGGAATGCCTCATAACTGCTTGAAGCATTTGTGAGACCATTTGAAACATTCAGGAAGAAAGAAAAATATCCAGTTCCTGTTATTGTTGTCCATGTAAATACACATACCTCCACATAATCCCCCTGAGGAATAGGTGAAACAAAACAAACTGTAGTACTGTACTACTCCAATACAACAAAAAGACCGTCATCAACAAACAAGTCCACTAAGAAAAAGACCTAAGGCCTGCTATATGACACACACGTCACACCAGGAACTCCTTCTTTGAAGTACATCTCCCATCTTTCCAGAGAAAGTCATCATCACCATTTTATGGCCATATTCTATGCTTGTACAGACAGTCATGATTACCTGGTGGCAGCTCTCCATGCTGCAGAATTAAAGGTTTTTCAAGTTGATATGTATATCCATTAAAACACCAAAATCTCATTAGGCATCTACCGTGTTAAGGATAAATCCTTCCTGTTTGAAAGCATGTGCGGACCATCACATCTAGAAGTTTCCAAGAAATAGAAGAGGATAAATGTCTTCTAGACGACTGAACTGAAATGTCAATCTTAAATCCTCAGGAAACATGACCATCTTTACGAAGAGATTCCTTCCCAAAATCATAATTTGTAAAAATTATGACTCTGTTCCGCCTATGAGCTGCAACATTCCCATTAACTGTGTGAAACACTCCAAGAGGAACGGATATCCCCTAATTGTCAGGACGGTACAGAAGTCCTCTGGCAGACAATCAGACTCCTTCCTAGCACCCCATTGGAAACATTACTAATGATGAACTTGTCTAAAAGAGAACCTAGATGCTTCTCTTAACATCAAGAAGCTATCTCTGGCAAGGGCTCCCTGATTTACAAACGTCCAACTTATGAACGCCCGCCGATACGAACGGGGTTAAACTTGAAATTTACAGTATTTTATTTACCTGATGACTTATTGTTTACTTTCTTTTACTGTATTTTGTCATTCTATTTCTTCTTTTCTCTTAAATTAAGTGATTTTAGATGTTTATACAGACTTAGGCTATGATATAGTGGGATTTTAAACATTGTTCTGTAAGTACAGTATGTATATAGCATGTGTTCTCACTTACGTTAAAATCCGACTTAAGAACATCCTCAGGAACTAAACCTGTTCATAACCCAGGGACATGAATACAAAAAAACAATAAAATTATACAACAAATTGAAGAAACGAGAAGCTTCACAGTAATACAAGTTTTCTATTGCTGGCCCTCCACTTCCTACAGTCTCTTTCTATGGAAATCCCACAAAAGAAAAACAGTTGCCAAATTGCCTTTTCAATGTGATCAAAATTTTGGTCTGAATTAAAGTGATTTGGGATGTACCAGTTGCACCAAGATGAATTGAATCTTTACAGACGGTATTACAGTACAATACTTACATATTTATCCTCAAAGAACAAACCCAATAATGGATGAATTGATGTACTATACTGATCATACTGTTTACTGTCTCCGGTTGAGAACACTGCAGATACAATATCTGTATCAGAAGACCTAGATCAGTCCTACATCATGGTCTCGGGGAGCTTAGCCCATGTATATGTTGAAGAAACAGGCAATAAGGATAATTCAGGTACTCCACCATTATTAATATAAGATACTTTTTGTCTTGTGGATCTTATAATTGTGAGAAAATGAACTTTGCAAAATATAATCCATGATGTATTTGTCTAACTATTGTCAGTCTATTCTAAAGTGCATAGTACAGTACTGTATAGAATACAGTACTATGCAGTGTACAGAGTATAAAAAAATACTAAGTTCTAGCACTGCACTGATATCTCATATTCATAAAAGTTCCAAACTTACTTTATTTTTGTAAAACAATGTGGTCTTTAAATTTTATATATGGAAATTATCCCATTATGTAAAGCAAATTTGAACTGGGATGTTGCTAAATTGTTTGCATATACAGTCCAGTATTACTTCCAAAGAGTTATGAAGTGGATTATGAGTTACTACTGTATACTGTATGTATAACCAAAAGTTAAGTGTTAGACATGAAATTATCATAACAATGAAGCTAGGTACTTTTATATAACACAGCTAACCAGCAAAAGTCCCAAACAACATAGTCACTACAGTACTACCAGGTAATTAATATTAATTTGTCTGTTGTCACTGGGAAGTTAAAGACATCTAAATGTAGATGTGAAGAACATTACAAATAAAATCATAAGGTTTGGTAACATCTATTATCAGCACTATGGGGTAGGTAAGTCAGTTGTACATCTCGCCTCTTTGTGAGGTACAACATGAACGTTAAAATTAAATACAGTAATGTCTCATTATGGCCTCTGCTCCACAATTATAAAATAAATATCGATGCACTGTAAGTAATTGCAGTTTTCTAGAAAACTGCAATCCAATGAAGAAAAATATGATACTTGTACACTCCAAAGTAAAAAAGGTAATAATAAATTATCTTATAATCTTATAATATATATATATATATACTGTATATATATATATATATATATATATATATATATATATATATATATATATATATATATATATATATATATATATATATATATATATATATATATATATATATATATATATATATATACTGTATAAACAAAGCTTCAATCAAATCATATAAAAATCATTAGTAAATATTAAAGATGTCACTTCAAGCTTCTCATGGCTGTGCACTCCTATTCACATTCATACATTTAAATTTTATTAAACTTCTTCTTTCAAGACTCTACCTTGACTGGTATACTTTAATTTATTCATAAAGATTTATAGGTATGTTTTAAAATATTTTACTTTTGACTTCAGCTTTGGATAGAAGTGCAACCGATGTAGGTGGGATCTGTTTTCAAGTCAAAAGCAGAGGTAAACCAAGATAACAGAGGCATGAGGAAGAGGATGCATAAGGGACTAACCTTGCTGATCTGGCTGTACACCCGGCCTCCACACGAAGGCTAAAAGAACATGGAAACACTCAACACTGATACTGGGATCACTGAGCGCACTCAAGGGGGAGTTTGGGAGGTCAACAAACTGCATCAAGGGTGATTTTAAAGTACATGCAACCATACAATTTCTTAATAAAAAGAGCAGGGGGGGGGAGGAATTTCATAACATGGGAATATCTAATATACAGTACAGTACTGTATACAAAATCATTTATTTATTGTATGAAAAATAAGTCCCCCTTGACTTTGCCCCAGTTAAAGAAGGCCACTACAAGTAGCAAAATAGATCATCTGCATAGATGAGGCCAGGTAGTCCTAGTAGAGCAAGAGTTTAGTGAGTGAGGCACAAAGACACCAACACAGTCTATATATATATACCACATTCAACACTGCCCATATGGGGAGGGAGGGAAGGATGTCAACTTCTACACTATGCCAATAGTTTTAACACACTAAAAGACTAATAAAATATCTTTTAACCACATTTACCAATTCAGAAAAAAATTAATCAATAGTTCCAACAACAACTTACATAGCAAATAACAGTAGAGTTTAATTTTGTCTTTAAACAGCTTTTGATTTTAAGTGGTTCTGCTGAAACTGATATGGAACAATACGTTTTATAGTCCCTCCGTCCAACCCAAACTCACTCAAGGACTGCTGCTCATCACAAAGACAGCCCAAAGCTTCACATTAATACTGCTCAAAGCTTACTATAAAAATCATATACAGTCATATTTGCAGAAATACAACAAACAAAAATCTTCAGTGATATTTTACTGAAGTTGTAAAATTTCTATAGGGTTGTATCATCACACGAGTCATTTAGTATACTGTATAGACTACCATATGGGAAAAGAATATATTGCATGCCATTACAGCAAATTTAGGCATATGCAAATTTCTAAATATATGCTCATTGTACTGTACAGCAATATTTATCTGGTTCTCCATATTGCTAATCATATAATTATCCTACATCAAATTTTGCATTGTTTTCAAGTCACTCAATATTCGTTGATCTTTTTACATACTGGCACATATGCAACTGCAAAAAAAAAATCGATGCTAATGAAAAATATAAGCCTTGAGCAGTTTTTGCAGTTGATGTTAAAACTCTGGCACTACCCAGTCTAGAATATACAAGATACTCCCCAGCCTGAACATACAAGATCACTGACACTCCCTAGCCTGAGCACACAATATTTCTGGCACTACTCAGTATGAGCACACAAGGTCGCTGGCACTGACAGCATGAGAATGAAAGATCTTTGGCATCACCCAGCCAAGTACACAAGGTTTCTGACACTATCTAGATTGAGCATACAAGACCTCTGGCAATACTTATTCTCAGCATACAAAATTTCTGACACTGCCCAGCCAGAGCACAAAAGATCTCTGGTAGCACTCAGCCCTAGCACATAAGATTTTCATTACCCTATATAATATACAGTATGCATCAGGTGATCTAAATCATTTCTGACTCCCTCAACAACCAACTGCTATACACGACACATAAGAATACTTCCACGAACTGAGCCTTATGTAACCTCTTTTTATTTATCATATTACTGTCCCATGTGTACTGTTTCATCCTAGTTGAACCTCATTTACCCATATATGTTAAACCATTAAACCTAAACTGAGATTTGTGTGATCTCTACTTTGCACCTCGGTCTCCTGTAGCATAATCAAACTTCATATACAACTATTTTAGCTGACAGTAATGCACACCTTTATCATCTAATGTGAAACTCACTTAGCACCCTTAATTAACCAACACAAGGAGTCAGTATTCTGAAAATTATCTGGACTCTTTTATTACCTGACCTAGTCCTTGTCTAGATTATTTACACATCTTACTTTAACCACAATCTCACAAAGACTCCTTCACTTTCCTATCCAAGCATTATATAATTTTCACCATTTTCTTTATGATTCATGAAATCTACATCAGAATCAGAATCTAATGCAACCTTTCTAATATCCAAGATGATGTTCATATTGCTTCTTTCATTACCCAAAATCAACTTACTGCAGTTGCCTTCATTATTCTGAATTAGCTTAAAGGAAAACTCATAATCCCATCTAAATCCTTTTGTAGTTATCATTATCAAGACTTACTGTACACTATCCTCCCTGATCTTCACTAAGTCTTCATTACCAAGTATTTTTGTAATTTTCACTACACTAACTAAATAGTCAATCATGAACAATATCTTACCTGATTCTCATGTAACCTATGCTGTATAATTCTACCTGCACTTGTGCAGCCACTAGATACTGTAATGCCAAAACATATCACAATGTTCTTACTCTCTCTGAACCTTACATAACTTTCATTATCCCCTTTAAACTTCAAATAAAACCTATTATCTTACCAGAACCCAAGGTGATCTTCAGTGTCCTACCTGACCCTCAGATAACCATCATCCTACTCAAACCATATAACTTTATCATCATGCCTGACCCAAAATATTTCTAATCCTACTTAACCTCATGGAACATCCATTATCACACCATAACTTCAAATAATATTATTTATCCAACCTGAAACTTCAGCAACTTTAATACTCTACCTGAACCTCTCAAATATCCAACTTCCTTACTTAACCTCACATAATCTTCATTATTCTATCTGAAACACAAATCTTCACTAGACTAAATTTAAGCTAATAATCTTTATTATCCCCTATAACCTAACATAATCTTCATTATCCTACCCGAGTTATATAATTTCCATAATTTATGATTTTATTATAAATAATAGTGGAATTAAATTTCTGGCTTGCAGCATGTGTTCAATGCTACCATACTACATGTGAGCCAATAACACTATTCAGTTAGCACATTATAAGACATGTAAATTTGCAGGTTAAACGCAGCTATCTAACTCGTGCTGTAAGAGGAAATTTAATTCAGCAAACATACTTAGGTATTTACAACTTGAGAGAGAAAAGCACATTTAACAGGTATAAATTTTAGGCTGAAAAGTGAGAGAGAACACAACTAAACACAGGTTAAATATGACTCAAAGGCTTATGAGAGATCAATCAGTCAGCAATAGGGCATTTCCAACTGCAATACTGCACAAACTCTTCTTCTGAAAACTGGTGACACAAAAGACAAACCAGAACTTAGAATATTCAGCTGTGTTGATGTGGCGAGAGTACTTACAGAAGAAGCTGACAGTGTAGAAGAGATTTTTATTATATTTAAAAGTAGGCAGGGTTACATTTACTTAGATCATGTCTAATATCTAATGGGATTGCAGAAAACTTATCTATCACTAAAGCTCTTCGTTTTTTATTTAAACTAGAGTATAACATTGTTCTCCGATAAGATTTTTTTGTATTCCTCTGTAGTTTTGTGGTCATTGAGGAAATGACACTTGCGATATTAATTTAGTCTATGAGAAATGTCCTTCTTGCATCCTCTGTGGGGTATAATGATTAAATTACTAGACATGAAGTACAAAATTTAAAAGAAATGACAGGTTGATCCTGGAAATTCCATTTTATGACCTAGTCGGGACAGGGAGACTTGTGGATGTATGTACCCAACATGTCTATGGGTTAGAAACCCAAGCAAACCCTCGACAGCTGGTACTAATTAAACAATTAGTAATATCTGACATTACAGCCACAACCCTTAAGAAGGGGCATTACAAGTAACAATTACCAAATAGGGCAAATAAATTTCAAGTTTTGTTGTCAAAGTAGCCAGCACAATCTTGCCTCTCACTGTTCCTTATCAACCATATTCGACTTTCAGGAGCCAAACACTAGTCCAGCTAAACTTCATGATTCTGTACTTAGGAACCTCTGCAAAGGAGATGATATACAAGAAAAGTCCATATTTCACTGCCAGAGTAGGTTGACCTGTTAAAACACCATCCTTGGTATGTGGAACAGATGATACCTTTAAATTCTTCATGTCCTAGAGCCAGTGTATTATAAAATTTATTGCAATCCAGGGTTCATTGTCACATAAGATCCAGTGTGTCCCAGAGTCCATTGATATACTGGGTGAAGTGCATTCTATGGTCCTTGGGCAGACAGGGTACAATTTGCCCAAAGTACATTGACATTCAGGGTTTTACTTTCCGAGGGTCTGTTGGTGCCCAGGACCCAAGGACTCCAGTACTAGACTCTGTTGGGATATAGAGACTAATGTGTTAAGAGGTCCATTGCCATCCAAGGTCCAATGCATCCCAAGGTCTGTTGGCACCAAGGTATTGTTAACTCAGTTGTATTGACATTAATGATCCAGCATCATAGGATCAGTTGTCTTAAAATGGGTAAAGACTCCTTTGAGGGTAGCTGCTCCAGTAGAGATTGGTAGCTACAACAAACCCAAAGCTCCACGTCCTCACTCAAAAGAGAGGGACACTGTTGCCTGTAACATGAAGGTACTGTAATGATGGCTAAGCCTAAGTCACAGTTCCCATACCCCAAATCAATAGAAGGGAACATGATGCAAAAACTGCAACAGTAATTGTTGACAAACCAGATCAACCCCACAAACCTGTACACTAAAGCACTGTGAACAGAAATCAAGAATATAAAAAGAAATAACCACAGAAGTGTCAGAACCTAAGTACAGTAATCTGAAGAAAGAAAATTGGCAGAGGGTCAAATACTGACAGGAACCAATGCTGTGACAAACAATTTTTTTATATACTGTACATGACAAAAACAAAATTAAATACCTATGTAAAACAGAAAATAGTTATAAAAGGGACCCCAAAACCCACTTAAAAGGATACATTTCCATAGAAAAAAATGTAAAACATTTAAAAAAAAAATCAAAACACACAAAAAAAAAAAACCTGGAGCAGAACACGAAAGTTCACTCAGAGATGATGTGTTGTGCAGGTTGTTGCATATTCACATGGAGTTAGTTGGTACATATTTGCTGGGACAAGAGTGATGAAGAGAAAGGAGCCTTACATTTGGTAAGCATAATGCTCATAGTGTATCCAAGTAGAGGAATGGGGTTATTTTTAGGGAAAAGTGCCACAGGAAAGTTGGTAAACTGGTGCACTACTGCTCATGGCCTTCAGAGAGATCTCATGAGTGTTCACAAGGCTGTTTCCATAACGAGAGAAATACCGGTACAGGTACTCCTAAAAAAATTTACACAATCTTTGAAAATAGTTCTTGCACTCTCAAAATGTATCTTATTTGTGATTCATATTTTTTTATGTTATTCATGAACAGAGAATCAATTTCAATCTCCTGAAATAGAAAGGAAGAGACTTTTCCTGGGACAAGGGTTAAGCTAAAAAAATCCAAGAAGCAATTTTTCTTTACATGGAGGTTTACATCACGATAGCCAGCTGATCTCTTCATGACTACCAATGCCACAAAAACAGATAATTAAACATCTGATTGTTCTGGATTATCATCTGAACAGCGAGAACCCATTTGATTGCATCCATATTAACAAAATAAACTTCAACCTCCTCCTACCAAAGTATAAAATATCAACATTTTATACTTATGGTGCCATGAAGTTCTTTTGATATTTCGAAAAGGAAAAAAGCATCAATTAAATTGAAATACTGACAAGTTTTTCATAAAGTACTGTATAATGTAGGAAAACTACAAAATAATGAAACAATGCTCTGAAAATAACAATGTTGCAGTGGTTTTACCATGGTAGTCATTTAAGATGTTTGCTACAGGTACAGTAAACAAGTGACCAGTTTTAAGACGAACACAGTAATTTTAACCAGATTTTACTTTACTGTCTCACGGAAATTGTATTCTCTTTCTAACAGATCCACATTCTTTATGTGCTACATGAAGTTTGTTCAGATATGTATGTGAAAAAATGTGTTCTCGATTATTTGAATTATAATGAATCGATGTCATTATATTACCTGAAATTACTGCAGTATACGTACTGTATAGTATACTGTACACAAGTATTACGGTAAGTGATAGTGTATAGTCAGAATTATCTCTCACCACCAGCATTTACAGATCCTCAAGTTCCTCTAAATACAATAGCCACTGTGTTACACTCCATAGTACTTTCAACAGTTTATACTTCACACAGACAAAGCAGGACATATTTACCGAAATCTCTAGTTCGTTGTTGAGGTCCGGCTCATCCTCGCTGAAGACTGCGGAAGCCAGGGTAGAAGAAGCTCAGTAAACACGCCAACAACACTCCGATACACTTTAATCTTTTAGCGTATTTAAGTAAAAGATCTAATCATCTATCAAACTTAGAACTTAAAAACAAGCATTTGTAAATTACAAATACAAGTAATTATTAATTGTATGAAAAACTTCACTCTTCTAAACTACGTAATGCATTCTAGTGAATCAACATAAGTATTGACAGACTGATGTAATTAATACAACTTGTCAATGTATATTTAGAGTTACATAATGGTCTCAGAGCCACATCCATGAGATACACTTAAGTCAAGAGATGATTTCATGAATCAGTACTACAAAACTCTGCATGAGAATAATAATTTTATCCTCTGCCACAGATTGGCTTGTTAGCTGCTTGGGCTAATATATGCACTTAATGTAATCATGAACATTGATCACACAAAATGATCACGTACTCCAGTGTGAAAGAAAGCAATACACTCCAGAGTACCTAGATATGGAGTACTGATGCATGAATTATCGCTCAACTGTGGTGCATTTCTTAAGTGCGGCCATTGGAGTTATAAGATGGTGTAAGTGGTAGTTAAAGCAAGTGCCTACTGACACATGGGTTTGAGCTGGCTGATGAGCTCCTCTTTGGTCCACTCCTTTTTATCTGCCCAGAGGGAGATGCTGGAGGCCATCACCAACTTGTTGTCATCTGGGTAGGGCACGTTCAGGTAGTGCACCAGGACAATGTCAGGGTTCTGCAACATAATGTGAAAATAGAATTGTGTTCCTAAAGCACCTACAGTATGCCCTCAATGGCTACAAAACGTCATAGTACAAAAACTGTGTAATAAATGGAAAAAATAAATAAATAGATAGAAAGCCTGACAATGTATACTAAGCATGTATAATTATATCGTAGGTAATCATATAAAAATGTATAGCTCAACACTGTAATTTTTATGTAATCCTACTAAGAAACTTGGGTGGGACAGAAGTGTACGTATGTAATACAGATGACCATACACACAAAGGGACATGTAATAAATCAGAAAGACCTTCACCAAATAGTAGACACCCATCCATAATTCCATTCCCTAACTTACTGCCACATCAGGATATAATTGTACTTCTACAAAATTTATGAGCCAGCTATCAAAGTAAAATTATGGTATAGTATAACCATGAATAATGTAAATTCCACTGTTAAATGTCAAGTAATCATTGCTGCACTGTGGTGTCTGTGTCTATATGTGAGCTTTATACAGTAGAGTATGCTTGTAAAGTCACAGTTCTCTCTCTGATCGAATATATATGTAATATGAAGAGTTTGATTTATTTTTTCACTCAATCTGTACAATACAAGTCTCGACATTTATATTAATGTAGTATATGGTAGTTGTCAGTAGTGTACAATATTCTGAACACAAGTAAAATTTAATAATCTAATTTTCTTTCATGAGATATTTACAAGTGAGTGAATTTAGTACGCTGTACTGTACAGTACTGCAAAAACCATGAAATACTCTGAAAGTGGTTAACACATAGAAAATCGGCACTGTACAGGGTACTGTACAGAACAAACACTTAACCTAATTACAGCCCATTTTGAAACTTTTATTTAGAACATAGCTGTTCTTTACCTCGAGAACAGCCCATATCCATCTGAGAGAGACTTACTTGCAAGAGCCAGTAGCACCTGCGATGGAAGGTGGGCAGGATGGCAGAGTGCACATAGCACCCATAGATGCACTGAAAAGAAAAAGGAAAATTAAAGTATCTATGAAAATTCCATTGAAAGTAGTATTATGTAACTTTTTATATTAAAGGAACTTGTTACATTAAAATAAGTTCTAAATATAGCCTTCGATTAACATATAAAACACCGATATTATCTACACTTTTATTACTTTGGATGAACATGTAATGCTTAGCAAGTTTCAAATCCTTGTTGATCATAAAGTAGTTTTTAATTGGAAATGCCAATGAAGAATCAGGTAAGTGATGTCAACACAGGGCCTTGTTGCATGTACAGTACAGAAAAATTTAATTCTGACCATGGTGATGATAGAAAAGCCTACGGTTTCATTGCACTATCAAATTGGTTGTAAAGTTATAAAACGCAATGAAATTATTGTTGGACAAGATGTAGAGGGTGAATGCTGCAGGGTGCAGGTCCCTAAATATCAGTAGTGGTGGTGAGCAGGATGATAACATACACGAGTCACAGTGACGACAAGGGTACATAAACAATTTGGGAAAGTGTGTAAGATGGCTGCCACCAGAGCTATAACCCGCGCCCGCTGCCTCCCTTCATATCATCATATGTCCACACCGCTGTTTATTGTTACAGCAACATGCTGTGAAGACTGGAATGGGAGGACAAGGTAGTTCATTGCTAGCTGCAATAGCTATGGAAATTGGCGATCCAGAATGAGAGAATTTTAAGTACCGGTGCGGTGTGACACTTGTAATCTTGAAAGTAAAGTTGTGACAACGATGTAAGATGACTGAAAGGTATTATACTTCCGACAATCATGTTACACGGGGCACTCGTGAAGGTCTTTGATGAAGAAAAGGTATGCTAGCTCACCCAAATTCTTTAATTCGGAGTAAATACACTACATTTTACACAAAGATTCTCTTGGATTCAGAATAATTCTTGAGTAAATCAATCATCATACATGGGGATAGTGATTTATCTGCACCTGTAAAATGCATAACTTTCATGCAAAATGTATTGAAAAATGAAGTATCGAGTTGGGAAAAGCACTACCTTCGTTCCTATGCGTGAGCGTATGAATGATGAGTCACCAAATGCGTCAAGTAGCCCTTGCAGTGTGAAACTGTGAACACATCTGCCTGATTGATACTAGTCGATCTAATCTCAGTCAACTTCACCCCACACTAATCCAGTCCCAATCTATATAGCACAGTATAGTTGCTACACCCACACATGGTAGGTGCAGTTTGTTAACTCAATGTTGCTTGTAAACTCGCACCAAAGAGTATCGGTGCAGGGTGAGATCGACGAGTTCCGAAACGATACATGTACACTGTGATATGTCGGGAAGGTTGGTAAGTGTATCCTCATAACACCCCCCCTCCACAAGGTGTTGCCATATGGCTGACAATCAGGGCTGCCAACATACGGCTGGAACAACTCGCCTTTCCCAATACCTATCGTCACTGGTCTCAAATTGTTCACACTACAGTATGCACCGATACTTTTTGTTGCGAGTGTACATGTGAATGTGATTGTCCTCTAGAGAAACAAGCTATAAATGAATTTGATATGTTCATTCAAAGGCTGCTTTCATATTTTCAAGGGTCTAATAATATTTAAAATGATCTGAAATAGACATTTCAGGTTTCAGTATATGAATAAGTGTTTACAAAGAGTAATTCCATTAGCACTGCACAAGACGGGAAAATCAGGAACGATAAAGATAATAAACATATGTCCTAAACTGTCAACTATTCTCATATTTGTTCCACTAATTCTTTGCAGCTCTAATAGGAAAGATTGTGACTGCAACTCTGATATAAATTTACAAGAGTTTCCTGTTCTTGGAGGGTACAGCACAAGAGTACAGTATAACCCCAGATATCTGGCATTTAACCATCTGGAACTCTCAAGCAACCAACAATTTTTTGGTGGGGTCAATTTCCAGTAAGTAAAGTCTATTCGCATTTAAAAAATTAAGAAAATTTGTTTGAATTTGGTGCTGCTTCGCCCATGGTTCTACTGGCCACTAGAGGTGCTGTGTGCATCCTTCAAGTTGGCCAAACTCAATGGGCACTACCATCACAGTGCCCTTAGAGAAGAAAAACATTTTAAAAACAACAAGCTTACTGTCTAACACTTATGGAATAGATCAGTTTTCAGCAGAAGTTCCATACATTTGCTTTCAAGTTTAAACTAAAGAAATTAATTAAATATATATATATATATTCGCCAGCAATCCCAAAAGTATCACATTGAAACTTCTCCAGGTGTGATGATAAATGGCCTTTACATACATCGATCCGGCTTTGCCCAATTAAAAGCCGATACACTGATGATGATGGAAGTTGCCGACACTGAAAATGGAGATGTGATTATAACGCGCGAATAACTTAGCTCAGCGATCTTCCCTCTCAGCAACTGATGTGACTCTTCCCTCCACCTAACTTTCCCACTAACGTTGCCACTTGTTCAAAAATTAAGTACTATAAGATACCAGCTACGTTTCATTGATATTTATTATCAGTATGAAAATATAAGCATCATGAAAGTTTAATTCAGTCACTGTTAGAAATACAAAAATCATGCTTTTGTGTGCTAAATTGCCAGCCAGTTAATGCCTGCCTTAGAATTGGTGATACTGTACAGTAATACCATTTGTGAGAGCTCAGTAGGAACAACTTGCTACTTGTTGTCTCACTTTGTCAGTTTGTCATAAACTCGTTAGAGGAATATCACTTAATATTCGATTATCAAAGGTAATATGCAAAACTTGTGGTTGTTGAAATTAACATAACATTACTAAATGATATTATAATCAGCATATATGCATATCCAAAAACAGAGGACATTTTTCTGCACAAAAATGGATAATTGGTTAAATACAATTATTGTTCAGAATCTGTGACTTATTAAATATAGACGAGGGTGGATCATAATACATTTGTATCATCATACCTAACTGATGGAACCACAGCAAAAAAAATATTGTCTTAATCCTCCCATACTTCTGTCTGATGTTGTGAAGTGCCAGTTTTGTCGCGCCCCACCCACCCACCGAACCGTGACACACACACATGATGACCACCAGTTTTATCATTCCTCATTGCAGTCATTATGATGTCGTATTTTCCAATCAACGAATGAGGCAATATTACTGCTGACATCTCATTTATAAAACACCGTAATCACATGCAGAAGTCCCAATCTTTACTAAAGCATATTTCTTCACCTCTTAAGAATAAACCAATTGCACACTGACTGAACAAAGTTTTTTGTTTTTTGTTTTTTTTAGAACTTTATTTACAAAGTTTGGGGTACAATTTGCTTATTCTGAGTAATTTAGTCAGGTCTTGACACTGAGGGCATTATCACTTCTCACTGCCACGCAGGACAGAGGTTCATACACAATGGGGATAATAGTATAGGTCATATTCATGAGGGTGCTAGCACTATTCACTGCCATGCAGGACAGTGGTTCATATACAGTATAAGTCATTCTAATTGAGGACTAATCAGTGTGGGCTAGCAAATTTAGGATAGACTTCAAAAATGTTTTCAAGCACTCCTAATTCAATGTAGCAATTACATAGTTCATGATACAAAAAGCCAGGTGGCCTGAAGTCTTTGACAGTGTCACATTCAATAATATAGTGTTCTATTGTATGATTTAAAGGTTCATCACAAGGTTTACAGGCCGAGTGTTCCGGTATGGGTACAGGTCACTAACTTGCCAGATGTGTCTGTATCCTTACCTAATTCTGGCTACGACTCCATCACATTGGAAAAAGAGTTGTCGTAACTGCACAGTGATTGGAAATTGTTTTCCCCTAATATAATGGCTGGAAGAAGAGCATTTTTGCCAAGTTTTGGCTATCACATCATGTGGTACATTACTAATTCCAGGACCAATTTACTGAATGCAGTACAGCCTAACGGTTCTTGAGGTTAACCATAAAACTGTTCAAAATATCTACAAAATACTCGTCTTGTATCTTTAGTGTAATAAAAACTCAGTCGAAAATTTGATGTGCCAGATGGTTAATGTCCCTCCTCAGTTTATATAAATGTGATTAATATTCTTGTTGACTGAGTAGGTCACTGCAATTTAAGAGGTGATACTGTCATCCAAGTTCGGCAATTAACTACTTTTTAAAGCAACAACCTCAAGACTCACGCATGTAACGTATACATACAGTATAAGAGAAACAACCATCCCCTGGGGCCCGGCCTAGTGACCTCTGCAGTCCGGCCTACAGTGACCTCTTGGGTCCGGCCCAGCGACCACGAGGGCCCGGTTTAGTGACTACGAGGGCCCGGCCTAGTGACCATGAGGGCCCAACCTATCGACCACGAGGACCCAACCTTTTAAATCTCTTGGAATGAAGTCTCCCAGGCAGAAGTTTTGATTAAAACTTCGCTCTACAGTAGTCTAGACGTTAGAGCGTCCACCATCACGGGGCGTAGAGAGAGTCAGACTCTGTGTGTGTGTGTGTGTGTGTGTGTGTGTGTGTGTGTGTGTGTGTGTGTGTGTGTGTGTGTGTATTTACGTGTTGTGTGTCCTCAAGTGGTCTGAGTATACTGTATGTGTGATTTGAGTGTGTGTACAGTATGTGTATGTATACATGTGTAGTCCAAGGGTGGATTCCTGTGGTCTGTGTGTACCTATGTGATAAAAATTTCCTTAATTTGTTAATGTTACTTATGTGATGATTTAAAATGTCATGTTTTGGAAGATACTGTTTTTGCTTCCGGGTATTTAGGCCACTACGTCAGCAAGTTACTTATTGTCAAGCTGGACTCAGTTATACAGTACGTCAAAACATGTTATTAAAAGAGAATAGTCATAGTAAGCTTGATAGGTAGGGTTTTTAAATATAATTTATATGTATATTAAGCTTGTTTCTTTTTAATTTGATGTATCAATGTGAAAGAAGATGAAGTGTTAAACTAAAGAGAATACTGTACTTATAAAGGGGATGGGTGCCGCCGCCACGCCATACCGGGTCATGGGGTGCTCGATGGTAATTTCCCCTCTATTTATTGTTACGGGCCAACATTCTCAGCCACACTGAGTCACCAGAGGTCACCCCACACCAGTGTGTGTATGTGTGTTAACACTTTAAAACTATTCCACGGGAAGGCAGATACAGTCGTGGAAAGACACGACATACATACATACATACATACATACATACATACATACATACATACATACATACATACATACATACAACAGCGATCCACAACAAACGTTCTTCCGGCTTCCGGCTGAATTTATAAAACGCAATACATAATAACGAAAAGACAAATATACTTTTTGTTTAACCACTAGAAACATTGTCATGAAATTTATACGTGTAGCGCATATTTTGTTAATGAATATTCAAGATCAAACTCGTGGGCGACAGTGACTGGTATTGGCGTGCCTTAGATATCTTAGATAACACAATGAGGTCCTCAACTTGATATACAACAATGAAGGTCTTCCCAGGAGCTGGCTACTTACGTACTATCATGCTCATTGGTAATTGGAAACTCAGGTTACCGTTCCGCAACTGATATGTTAAATAAACAACCCACAACAAAGGCCTGGGTGATGACAATACCTTTTCACCAAAACTCGGTGAGGTCTGAGCAGTCGTTACTCCGACAAACCATTAAACCGACAAGAGTGAGGATCGTTACGGGCGCCAATGTCTGCCTGGGTCATATTCACGACGGAGGCAAGAACGGTAAACAAAAGAAAGATAAATGTTAAATAACCAGGGAAAGGAAGAGCAGAGAACGAGACACTACCAGGAAGCAACCTTTTGGGAGTCCCGGGGAGGGTGAGACAGGCGCTGCTGCTGACTTACACCTTCCTCCCGTCTGGCACTATCTTCCTCCCATTCGCCTCCATAACAGTACATTTTCCCACCATACACTCTGCTGTGTTTCTTCACAAGGTGATACGCCAAAACTATTCTCACTTCTCATCAATTCTTTAACAGAATGAGTAACACTTATGCTGCCTTAACCCACAATTCCCAAGCTCAAGTCGTATAAATTATTTCAAACTAGTGACAATCATTTCACTAACACAAACGAAAATAAACAGATACCTCGACGAGAACGGATTCCTCCCCTAAACCAATTTTAGGTTAGGGAGGCATTACAACAAGTTCTCAAGCCACACACACAAGACCTCATTTCCATTTTTGTACAGTAACTCGCCAAGGGCCAAAGAAATCGTGCCATTTTGATTTTTACGGCGTGGCACGTTTGTGGTTATGGTTTATTTGTTTGTTTAGAGGCCATACTTGACACCACACTCCAAGGTGACACGTCTGAGTTGTGTATGAGGAGGAGGGATTCTTGAGGGAGGGAAAGAGAAGAAAAAAAAACTATCTCACTTCCTAAGTCAAATTTTCATGATCGCTGACCAGGTACACAAGCGACGGGAGGTGTGCTGACGTATAACTTGATCCCACAGAACGAAGCTGCTTTGATAAAACGAGTCACTCCCCCTTTGTCGCTCCCCACTCCTGCGTCTTGCCCAGTGGCCCACTAACCCACCATAACCACCACCTTCACTACCATCACAATTACTACTATAACCATCAACACCACCACCACAACTATTACTATCATTACTACTACTTCTACCACCACCACTAGTCTCCACCCCCATCAATAGCCCCCTCTCCGACAGTGGAAGTCAATCACACAACATTCCTCGTGATAGCTTCCTCCAACACCCACCACCACCACCACCCCCCCTCCACACACACACACACACCATTAAACACACAGGAAACTCTACACTACAATTTCCAATTCAACAAGAAACACATTAATACTACGAGTCACAAAACACAACTGGATCAAATACATAAATATACGAGGAGTAACATATCACTTCTAACGAGGGAACCTCCGTGGAAGGAAAGAAATCAACATGAAACGCCAAAAAAATAAATAAATAAAAAATAAATACTAAATTAATAAATACAGGGTTTCCTAAAATAAAATAAAAATAAAAGGTATAAACAACTAATTTACGGTTTTTCGTGATTTGGTGAATGCGCGTATTACAACCACAACATTGTCCTTACCTAAGTATCAACTAAGATAAAATATCCCCACAAACCACAAATTTTCCTGATCTAGGGAAGAAAAACAAGAAATAATCCATGAAAACTCCCTCAACAGGGTGGGGTTTTTCCTCCCCCTTAAGAGAGGCACGGGAGGGAGACGGTGCTGCACGTCCGAGAAAATAGCCCAAGCTAGCATAAATAACTATATGACTACCGACCTCACCATACCAATCTACAGTATGAAAAACGCCAACTGTAAGAGTCAATGGGGGGGAGGGGTGGGGTGAGGTGAGGGCGGCGGAATGATGAGTGGTGAAGAAGGAAGCGGTGGAGGAAATAAGGGCGGAATGAGTGGGAGAGGAGAAAGATGGAGTGAGAGTAGAGAGGAGGAAGGAGAAGGAAGGGTAGGATTGGATAATGGGGAAAGGGAAGGGTAAGATAAGGGTGTAGAGGGGGTAGGGTGTGAGGTAGGATTGTGTAGAGGAGTAGTTCAGGAGGAAGGGGGAATGAGAAGAAAAATAATAAGGTAATTGTGAGGAAAGGATGAGCAGACGGAACAAAAGACGACAAGTAGGAACAGGTGATAAAAGAGAACAAATGAAGCGGGGGAGGAGGAAGTGGTGAATAAAGAAGAAAGATGATGAAGGAGGAGACGAATAACAAATGGAGACGGAGGAGGAAGATCATGCTGCTATAACATGAACAAAAGACAAAACGAGAATAAAGAAACGCACACAGGAGACAGAGAGAAAGAGAGAAAAGGAGAGAAGAGAAATGAGAGAGAGAGAGAGAGAGAGAGAGAGAGAGAGAGAGAGAGAGTGTGTGTGTTGTGGCACTGACCTACAAGCGTTCGTACTATACTACCAATATTCCTTGTAAATGGAGATGTAAGAATGCACTAAACTGTATAATTTAATCTAAACCCCCAGAACAGAGTTAAAAATTAGCAACAAAATCACACGAACTAACTAACTCACTAACTAAACTAGAAACTTTCACTTAACTGTTAGGAGACAATGGCATGGTATCCGTCTTTAATTGGTTTTTTCTGATGTAAAGTTAACGTATCTAGTTAAGGTAAGACTTTGTGAGTCATTTTGATAATTTTTTAATAAATTTTTTGTGCCTTAAGTCAAACAGGTGCCCAAAACCGTGAAGATTTTAAAACGTCCTTAAAATAATTGAGACTTTATAAAAAAAAAAGAGATCAAATGAATATCTGTCGCCGTATGATGGTCTTTTTATCGAGCAGTACACCTACAGGGAGGGCCAGGTATACTGTGTGACTTCAACCTGACACAGGGAACAACTGAGCTATTGAAGTGTCACTGACAATGGTGGGGTTTAAAATCAGTCTACATTGGATTCGTTCACTGAATGTATAAAAACAAAAACATTGCGGGGTACAATAGTGCATCGTGAGTGGGAAATAAAAATGTGACTTTACTTGACAAGGGCAATAACACTGTCAATGTTTGAGTGACTGACAATGTTTCATATCAACACCACAATCCATTTTTATCAAGGAAATAATTGCGAAAAAAATCAAATTAACACGCTGTTACTATGATAAAAAAATCGACCACTGTATTTTTGGGGTAACACATCTGTCCGTATTGGTGTACACGAACGCTGAAACTGGCTGAAAATCGAATCAATTGACCCAGACATATATATACAGAATTTAAAAAAAAAAATCTTGCCTTACATTTGATAATTTTTACGTAATCCTGCTAACAGAGCTTCGTGTTAACAGACGGGCACGTAACCTACCCCATGGGGTGTAATAAATATTCATGTGCCTGTGTAAGGTTACTTTTTTTCACTTTATTAACATCCACACATACCTACGTCCACATTCACACCCACTTTAACCAATACTTACACCCACACCATGAGCACATCCAGGCCTATACGCACACCAGTATCAACATCCATTACTATACACACACAAGAACTCCCTCACTCACACACACAGCTATAGTAAGCTAAATGCGTCTACAGTAATCATTTAATCATATATAAAAGATAACTGACCTTTGACCTTTATAAATAAGGTCTACAAAATATATCCAACCCCTAAATATTGACCCAACAAATGTAATAGTGGAAATATGACCAAAACTTTTTGCCTGTTTAAAAGAAGAAAAGTGAGATCGCCGGAGAATATATACCAATATTATTTATGTCAACACAGACCAAACTCGGTAAACAAAAATTCTTTGAAGTTTGTACGAGTAAAATTTCTTCGTGTAAATGATAATGTATGTATCCGAGTGACGACATTAGGGGGAACCTGAAAATAATGTAAAAAAAAATAATAGCATAGAAATTACAAGCGAAACTCTACCATAACGAGATACAGTAGGTTCATTTAGCACCAGTTAGAGAACAAAGTTAACGTATACATTTATTTATTTATTTATTTATTATTCAGAGTCCCGCCACTATCCCCGAGTTCAACCACTACCCCTGAGCCACATCACTACCCTTGAGCCAGGTGTAGAAGAGTTAAGGAGGGGAAGAGAGGGTATAACAGGGAAAGCGGGGTGGGGACGGAGGGGCGGGGAGGGCCGAGGGGTGGGGACGTGGAGGGGTGGAGACGAGGAGGGGCCGAGGGGTGGGGACGAGGAGGGGACCGGGGAGGGGGCCGAGGGGTGGGACGTGAGGGGTGGGGACGAGGAGGGGCCGGGGGAGGGCCGAGGGTGGGGACGTGGAGGGGTGGGGACGAGGAGGAGCCGGGGGAGGGGCCGAGGGGTGGGGACTTGGAGGGGTGGGGACGTGAAGGGGTGGGGACGAGGAGGGAGCCGAGGGGTGGGGACGTGGAGGGGTGGGGACGAGGAGGGAGCCGAGGGGTGGGGACGGGGGGGTGGGGGTGGGGACATGGAGGGTGGGGACGTGGAGGGTGGGGACGTGGATGGGTGGGGACGTGGAGGGTGGGGACGAGGAGGGAGCCGAGGGGTGGGGACGAGGAGGGAGCCGAGGGGTGGGGACGTGGAGGAGCCCGAAGGGAACTACCTCCCAGCCTCCGCCAGACTAGCATGTAGCCTGAAGGCGCGACAATTTCCATAATATTACAAAATATTTCTCCTCGTCTCAGGCCGAGTAATTTCCTCAATAATGTACTCGACAACTTCCTGCCTCTCCTCTCCCCACACTCGTCACTCACAGCTCCGGCGGTCCACATAACTAGAAGCGAGTTTTATCCAATAAGACTCATACTTTACAAGTCTACTAATGTGTGCAAGTCAGCTGTGATTATATATGCAAATGACATGTCCGTGAGAGTAAGAAGAAAATTAAAACAATCTTTATTTATATTACTTTTATAGATTACGGTATATTATCAAGAGAAGAGAAATGGAAAATAAAAAACAAACGAACAAACGAGAGAGAGAGAGAGAGAGAGAGAGAGAGAGAGAGAGAGAGAGAGAGAGAGAGAGAGAGAGAGAGAGATCCTCCCTCCACCTAACAGCTGACAACACTGAACAAACAAGAGAAAAACGACGAATTTAAGTACATAAGTGACTTACCTCGATGCCTTGGACCTTGAGCTTCATGTGGTCCTCTCGGGTAGTCTTGCCGTCCTTACGTTTCTTCCAGCAGTACCCGTCGCGTCGGTATCTCACCTTCTTTCTTGAGTACAGCAGCATGGACCCGCTCTTCGGCCTGCCAGAGGAGGAAGGAAAGAAACCACACTTTAATGGTCGGGTTTATTTCTATACTATTATCGTTCTCCATCTCATTCAGTCTATAATACAAATCCAAAGACAGACTACAGACACACACAGAGACATTGGTGTAAGGAACAATACAATTTTTATTTTCGTTTCGTCCACAACTGTCTTTCAAATAAAATAAAAATCCTATTTGCTGTGTCATCAGGTGTTGAGGCCGCGAGTATGTATTTTGGCGAGAACAGAGAATATTATATTTCAAGTAAATAGACATTCATGTTTGCTCTCACATACCACACAGTTTTACGGATATATTTCCATCATATATATTGCATACATATACTTGGTTGATAGCACCATTCCGATAATATTAATGTTAAATATTAATGCGATATAAAAGTATGTGGGTTTCTACTTTAATGACAAATGCGGAAATTCCACTAGGCCCGCCTCACTCGCATGCGAACTGAGGTGCTCTGTATGACGCATTCCTCCCTTGACAGCCATGACATAAACCCCTCGAGTACGACGACTGAACCCTTTAAGTACAATGACATGACCCCTTGGATATGATGACTTAATCCTCTGACATCCCCTGGCGTTTAGAGGGTCAGTTTCTTCAGACACACACGATTTAACCAACAAAGAGAATGGGGAAGAGAGAAAGAGTGAGAGCGAGAGATACTGTGTGTGTTTGTTTGGTCTTTCTCCATGCCCTTAAAACTGTCACACGTTTCAGTATTCGAGTGAACCTTTAAACATATTTTCCCGCTATAGTATCTAGTAAGAAACCCTGAAAAAGGCACAAAAGCTCTTAAAAGGTAAATCTAAATCCAGTTTTACCGCCTGAACACAGTCAAGAGTAACTTGTATACCCAAACAACCACAAATATGTTAAATTTCACATAACTTTAAACCCACAAATGAAAAATACTAATACATTAAATTATGTTAAAATATAAACAGAAGGCGACATTTTAAGTTCTATTAATGCTTTAAGGCCATGCAAAATGTACACATATCAACGTAACTCTTACTCTTTTTATTGCAAACAGCAGCTATTAATCAACACGACCAGTCCCCGCCTGATATATTATTCATCCATCCTCACTGCCTTCCTAGATGATTAATCAATCACAAGTTTGTTTGAAATTCAGAAGGTTATTCACAGAGAGGATGAAAGCAATATAGTTACCCAACACGCTTTATCTAAACTGCTATATTGGTTTCCGTTACCTAACCGTCAACCATTTGCTTACGTATCACTCATAATTTTTAACAACGCTTTACGTGTTTCATCGCATATCGTAAGCTAGCGTGGACTGTTGTGTTCCAAAGTGCTATGTTAGATAATGGATTAGAAGGATTATGGATCGTGTTTAATAGTTATATCGTACACGACTTCGTTATCGTTAACGACCCCCCCACAACTTACCTTGCTATGTTCAGTTATAATCAATGTGTAGTTCATGAATTAGTTTGTATGCAATAAAAGGTCCTGAAGTTGTGTGTTTCCTCTCCTTGTGTTTCTCTGCACTTAACCGAGTCTCTATTTCCTCCCTTATATTAACAATCATATAATTCGACGGATTTGCTGTCATCATTTGCACGCTCTCCCATATCCACGTCAATAATGACTTACTCACTGTTAATGTCACACTACATTGATTGTCGTGTTAGTTATGGGTTTTCTACATATTAAAAACTATAGACAGTCAATAATACTCATTCTTTGTCTTCATACTTTTTTTTTAAGAATGCACCACGGATTTGAAACGGACGGCTCAATGATCAACAAGGGGATTTTCGAACAAACAGCCTCAGTTGTTGTTTATTTAGCTCTTGTGTAGTCCTTTATTGCCCCCGATGAACAAAGTGTCGCTATGAGGGACTGAGGGCAGCTAACAGAAAAAGTGGAGAAGGAATGCGAATATTATATGGTATATTTGTGTATTACTGTGGCTGTGTGATTAGTGGTGAAACTATGGGCAAGTTTATTTACGCCGTTTGCCTCTGTTAATCGATTTGCGTATCGTGATCCAGGGTAATGGTTAGCCAGTGCAGTTGGCGCGTTGTCCGGTCATGCAACTCGTTAACTCAGGGTGTGGTTGTTGTGTTGGCGACAGCTTCTACACCTTAAACAAATTCACGCCTAGGTGGCCCTAGGGCCGGCCATCCTCGTTACACGAGGTAGAACTATTATTATTATATTAGTGGTTCATCTAGCGGGAAACACAGTCAACGGCCCGACTGGACTAACACATCGTCCGTCTCATCATCCTTCAGCGAGTCTATTTGTCGCCATTAGTATGAGGATATGCCATTAGTCCGTTGAGTTCCCTCCTCCAGTGTGACAAATTGGCCTTTCAGTACGAAACTCGAGCAAGAAACTCCTTCAGGAAACAAGTGGCTCACCTCAGTAAGTAACTTTGCAACTTTGCTCCTTTCTTTAACTTCACTGTACCTCACAAGTCAGCCATGGGCCAATAATTTTACTCCAGCGTTATCTTCACTACTGTCTTACTGAAAATTTACCAAAAAACGGTAATCAGAGGAGAGAGAAAACTGTACCAAGAGATAAAATGATAATAGCGTGAGGGTAATAACAGATAGCAGTGCATGACAGCAACGAGCGGCAGCACTTCCGCCCTACGAGCCGCCACTTACGGTAGACGTCAAAGGAAAATCCACACAAATGAGGGCATGACGTGCACCGATTGGTCCTTACACCAAGACAATTCACTAAAGTTTCTTCCAATATGAACTAAATTACGTCCAAAGTTAACTAAAATTAAATTAGTTGAATACATTTAATTATTGTTTAGGTTTGGTTAGGGGTCAATTATTGTAGGGATATTGTCGGGGAAGTGGAGGAGGGAGGGCAGTAAGGAGCGTGTTGGAGGATTAAGGCCAATCAGTGTACATCATACTACACCCGCATACACCTACCGTCTGCCAAACCGCTTCCAGTACAGAGATAAAGATTTCGCTGCTCAACTGACTCAGAAAAAACTATATTCAATGCAGCAGAGTTCACGACAGACAGTGTGATGAATGTGTACATGACAGGGTGGTGTTTTGGGTGGCGGGGTGGTGTTTGGGTGGGCGGGGTGGTGGTTTGGGTGGGCGGGTCGTGTTTGGGTGGGCGGGGTCGTGTTTGGGTGGGCGGGGTCGTGTTTGGGTGGGCGGGTCGTGTTTTGGGTGGGCGGGTCGTGTTTTGGGTGGGCGGGGTCGTGTTTGGGTGGGCGGGGTCGTGTTTTGGGTGGTGGCAGGGTGATATTTGGGTAGCAGGGTGAGGTTGTGACCGTCGGTATAAATTAAGGTACACACACACACATGTAGTATAAAGTTGACACGATCAATGTTGTGTCTAGACAGTCATTGTTAACACTTTCCATGATCCTGTGTGTGTGTGTGTGTGTGTGTGTGTGTACCTCGGTTAACACATTCCTGGGGGCAGTGGATGCTGGATTAACTCTTGATACAGTAAACTATATATACTATACGAACGCGAAACCTGACACAAAACTAAGTAATCCATAATTCACTACATTAAATATTTACACCCAAGGAACATACGACATTAAAATCTCCCGTCGTGTTTTTTGAGAATCCTGGCGACGTGTGTGGTGTATAGATAAGATTTACCATAAAATCTACAGAGAGGTTTAATCATCTATCCAAATCAATAAAAACACCTCTTTATTTACATGTAGTACTAATTTTCACACTAGTTTTAAGATGATTGACAATTATTTTTTTTTACGAGTTATGCTCCAGAAGACAGACAGACAGACAGACAGACATACAGGACTTTTGACGGATTCGATTTCAATATTATTCTTCCCCATCAGCTAACCAGAGAGGGGAATAATAATCGAATATTTTCCTTTGAACTTCAACAAGGGGAGAAAATGTCCACATGAGGTTATATCTGCCTGTCTGTCTGTGTCTGTCTGTCTGTCTGTCTGTCTGTCTGTCGAATAACTTACAATTATGGTTAAACAAAAGTATTATTAACGAGGAATCAAGAAGTGAAGATGTAGGTCAAGACGAACAAACTGGGTCCGAAAAATATGTAAAGTAAAAAAAGAAAGAGGAAGAAGAAGAAGAAGGAGATTGTCAGAGGGAAGAGGAGAGACGGTGATGAAGAAGCGGTTTAGATGAAAGTTAACTGGGAGCAAGTAGAGGTGCTTGAAGAAACGAGTGGAGGAGAGACTGGATAAAGAGGGTGTGGAGGGTGGAGAAGAGACTGGATAAGAGGGTGTGGAAGGTGGAGGAGAGACTGGATAAGAGGGTGTGGAAGGTGGAGAAGAGACTGGATAAGAGTGTGGAAAATATGTAAAGTAAAAAAAGAAAGAGGAAGAACTGGATAAGAGAAGAGACTGGAGATGGAAGGTGTGAGACAGACTGGGGAAGAGGAGGTGAGACGGTGATGGAAGGTGGAGAGAGACGGTGGAGGTGAGACTGGATAAGAGTGGAAGGTAGACTGGGAGCAAGATAAGAGAGGTGACTTGAAGAAACGAGTGGAGGAGAGACTGGATAAAGAGGGTGTGGAGGGTGGAGAAGAGACTGGATAAGAGGGTGTGGAGGGTGGAGGAGAGACTGGATAAGAGGGTGTGGAAGGTGGAGGAGAGACTGGATAAGAGGGTGTGGAAGGTGGAGGAGAGGCTGGATAAGAGTGTGGAAGGGGAGGAGGTGGAGATGAGGTTGGCAAAAGGGTGTGGGAGAGAAAACCAAGAAAGAAGTAAATAAACAAAGTGGAAAGAATATTGAAAAAAAACCCAAGAGAATGGATAAAATGGTAGAAAATGATTCCAAGTGGTGTGTGTGTGTGTGTGTGTGTGTGTGTGTGTGTGTGTGTGTGTGTGTGTGTGTGTGTCAAAATTATTAAAATCTTGGGTACGATTGTCTCAAGGTCAAGGTCACGTCAGATCAGGTGGTCAGAACAACGACGATAACATTTTCTCTCGGGTAGTTAAGCTGCCATGATTAACCTTCACAGATAAAATAAATACATTTCTCTTTAAAAACTCTTAAGACTTTTTCCAATATACATCCGACACCACCAGTCACTAAAACCATTTCCAAATTTAAAAAAATATATATATATATCAACAAATGTCTTTTATAGAGAAAGATAAAAAAAAAATAATGTGGGAAATATATCAATAATGTTACTCGACTCCACTGGACGATATTAAGAATTTTAGAAGACAATCAAAGGAATAAATGGGCCAACCGCGGTGATGACTGTCAGGGTTAAATCTGGATGTTGGGGACCTGGACTACTTACCCCCTCACCCTTCTCCTCCCCCTCCCCCAGTCTTCCTTCTTGGTGCGTTTCCTTCTGTGGTGGTAGGACGATGGCCAATGATCTTTCTGTCTCGTATAATACAAAGACCAATCTCTCCTATAGTAAAAAGACCAACGACCTGTATTTCTTATTCGTGTTGCCTTTGTGTTGTGATGCATTTGTAGTGCACAGAAACGACCTTCTGAGTTTTTCTATATAGGAACGACCTTTTTAGTTTGTTACTCTACAAGAAAGACCTTTACGTGTCTATTTCCTGCCGCCAGGGGTTTGATACCACCACTAGAACGACCTTATTACACGGAATTTATATCAAAGTTTAATACCACCTTGAAAATGACCTTGTATAGTGATTCGCTTTCCTGTCAAGAGTCGATAAAAAACACTAAACCGACTTATTTTTATCATTTTAGTGTCGGATGGTTTGATAACTAAAACACAACCACTGTAGTACCTCATCTTCGTGTCAAGTTGTTTAATAGCACCATTACCAAGACCTTTATCTCTCTTATCTTTCCGTCAGAGGGTTTAGTTGCATGTACAGACACGACTTCCGTGTTCTGTTAACATGTCTGTTGAAGTACCGGGAACAACGGCATCTTGGTTAAGTACTTTTTAATTATAGGATATACGGGTAAGTAACTACTATCTCTTATACCAATATGAGTACAATGTATATAGTATTATAGAATATAATATAATGTATACATTATAGAGTATCATTATTCTACAGCACCATGACACTGTGTGGGCTGTCATTTCTCTCACACACACACACACACACACACACACACACACACACACACACACACACACACACACACACACACACACACACACACACACGTCATAATCAACACCACAACAATTATCGGTAAACAATGAATAAGCAATCTCAAATTATGTAACGGTTATGACTGTGTGTGTGTGTGTGTGTGTGTGTGTGTGTGTGTGTGTGCGCGCGCACGACCTACACGGGTATATATTTGTTTAGGTTGACGAAGCTGCCACCAACACAACAACAACTTGAGTTAGCGAGGTATATAGCCCGGTGCCGAGGTAATAATATGCCCATGAAGACCGGACAACTTCGTAACCGCACTGACTCGATGTTAACCCCCAGAACACGACCCGATTAATCGATTTACATCCAGGTCACCATTACTACTGGGCACACGGGCAGATGGTGACGTTTCGATATGTTGCTTCACTACCAAAGACAAAATTTCCGATACAGTACATGCCTATACAGTATACTTTCATTCATACATACATACATACATACATACATACATACATACATACATACATACATACCGGTACATGAATACGCACAGAAGACATACTTATCGTCTATAATAATAATAATAATAATAATAATAATAATAATAATAATACAAGTAAAATTTTAAGTCTTGCCATCTTCGATTGAACAGATTTAAAAAAAATACCCCCCCCTCACTGCACTTTTCATTCACCACAAAGAAAATAGCACAGGAACTTCTATATAAAAATTTAATAGCATAAAAGGATTACATTCCTGGAAAGACAAACTTTTAATTGGTGAGTGTCACGCTACATCACGCCGACTGCTGGTCCACCTGCCTCAAACAATCTCAGGATATATTTCCATCCTATAAAATTACAGCTAGGAAATGCAGCTAGAGTTACGGTAAAGTCTCAGTACACTTCCGGAGCTATTTTAAGCCTATATCGTCAAGCAGTAGGGGAGAAATTAAGCTTGTGGAAAGCGTTCAGGGGTGTCTGCGGGAGGTAAGCTCAAGACCAGCAGAGATAAGTGTGTAAAGTAATTAAATCGTAATAGTCCCTAGTAATAATGGACTCATGGACTCCAATCCTAATAGGCTACAATATACTTATAAGCCTCCAACACTGCTCCCAATCCCTATGTTGCTAAGATTATAATAGGAGGAGAGTCTTATTAGAACTAAGACCTATTAAGCTAACCCTATTATGCCTAAGGGTCTATCAGCACTAAGGAAGGACTGCTTGAATTAAGGCCTATTAAGACTAGTAGGTATTATGACTCGAAGCTATTAGGACTGAGAACATCTTGCACCTGTCAGCTCAAGATCTAAATAAGACGAGGTTGACATAATTGTTTTACTAAAAGCCTGTAATATCCTCCCCCATAGCTGCCCCCTTGTAATAGGACTATGGGAGTAAGCCAATTAAATGACCTTTTACAGACGTTTCTATTTAATGAAAATAATGCTCACTATAATGACTGCCACTCGTGTCCTACTAATTACTATCCGTTTTATAAGACTTGTGAAATATTCTATGCTATAACACTTCTCACTATTATATAAAAGTGGGTGACAAACGTTTTTACAGGTATTTTTCGGTATAACACCTGACACTATTATCATATATTATGCTTTTTTTTTATTTTCTGGGTCGAGCCATCAATTATGATAATCGTGTGATATATTATGGAGAAGCGAGAGGGGGGGGGGGTCTGTACTATGTTATGACACGTGGGGTTGGGAAGTATTATTATTATTATTATTATTATTATTATTATTATTATTATTATTATTATTATTATTATGAACAATGATAGACAAAAGTAATAATAATTAATATATTTTAATCACTTTTACTATAATTATTAATATTAATGTTTTTATTCTCTGACTTTTTATAAACAACAATAATAATAAATAAAACAGCCTAATACAGTATTATTATTGAGATGAAAAAGGTAATTAAAACATTAATACTGTTAATAATGATAGAAACAGTGATTATAATATATAAATTATTATCAAGGTAGCATTATCACTGTCATTAATCTGTCTCAACATTACACACACACACACACACACACACACACACACACACACACACACACACACACACACACACACACACACACACACACACACACACACACACACACACACACACACACACACACACACACACACACACACACACACACACACACACACACACACACACACACACACACACACACACACACACACGGGTTCCTACAATGCACTGTGCAGGGTGAGGGAGAGGCGAGAATCCCTCTTCACCGCTCACGTACGCGCTGGACCAGACCCTTCTGAACCCAGCCTTAATTTTCCACAAGTTTAAATAGAAATTTCACGGACGGACTGGAAGCAACTCTCTCGCCCGGGCCTGAGAACCACACACTGTTGAGCTCGTATTTCAGACCCGGAGAGATTAATTTTAGAAGTGGTTAATCTAAGATGAGGAACATGTGCGCACGTAAAGCACTCTCATATATTTACTTACACACACACACACACACACTTTATATACACAAACGCACACAAATATGTATATAAACATTTATATACAAGCATGAGTCATACAGTATATACATATAGACACATACGGAACGACAGGCAAATATAATCACAAATATAGATCAACGCACAAGCATACATATACAAAATTAAAAATGCACATGCAAGCGCACATACACACAAATATACATTTATGCATACATATAGACAGTCAGGCAATTAAGCACAGACAAACCGTGAAAAACGCAAAAGCAAACCTACATAAATGCAGTATGTAAAGGGGGACACACACACACACACACACACACACACACACAAGATATAATACTATGAAATTAGGGAGAAGGAAGAACATACCTGATCTTGACCTCCTTGGAAAGCCAATCAGTGTGTCGGTCGAAGCTGATCAGCAAGGAGGCGATTTCCTGTAAGAGAAAACGGCAGTTATTACAAGGGGGAACTGAGGCAAAATACTCGCACGTCGGAATACTTTTTAAATGTGTGTGTGTGTGTATGCGCTAGTATATTTATGGGTGTAGTTACGTTCGCGTGTACATATGTGCAACAACAGTGTGTGTGTGTGTGTGTGTGTGTGTGTTTGAGCGTGTAATCGTTTAGATACAACCGGACACATTAACATAATTCAAGACTACCTTCGAGGCAGTTATAACATATAAAACGATACTAATACCTGGGACAAATTTTGTTATTTACAGGGACAAGGAAAACTGAGCTAGTAAAATACTACTTATTGGCCACCTCGCCCGTGTTTCCCAATAACCTGAATAATGGGTGGACATAGCCAATAAGGCCGCGGTATACCTCCTGGGCGGCGACCAATCAGGCGGCGGGATTCAAATGATGGCGCGCCGGGGCTCCCAAAGTGAATCTCCCGCCATTACTGCCTGATGATATTCCAGAGTCCGGATTTCACAGTCGTTGGGTTGAGGCCCTCCCACCTCCGTGTTATTAACTGAGCCATTCCCCAAGGGCGGCTCCCTCCTACAGCTTCTGCAGGAGCCACCTCTCCTAACATTTACATTTGATGAGACCAAACTGCTTATGAGACGGTAGCCGGCGGGGCGTGCAATAACACACTTCCTCTTTCTTCTTGACTTGGTTGAAGAACTCTATTGTTACTGTACGTCTCTCTCCCTACCCTACCCTTGATTACCTGGTGAAGACGCGCAGTTATTATCACCTTGTCTCCCTTGTTGCTGGGACAACTAGGAACACATAAACGACTTCCTCTCCGACTCTCTTTCCCTTCCTACTCATTGTTCTCTTCCAACAACACCTCCTGCCTTACCCCCATAATAACAACAACTCCACTTGGTACCATTTCTAACAGTAATTCTTGCCCTTTACTACCACTTCCGTCTGTGAAATAATCCTAATGGTATACCTCTAACCTCTTCCCATCACTTAAACCAACACCACTTTTTGACTCTTGCCCAAGACTTTTCGATCCTGCATGTACACACTTAGCACCTCTAGCCCAGTAACATTCCTTAGCTACACAAACAGTCGCAGCCAGTACATCTACACTAGTTCTTGCATCATAAGACAGGTTGACAGCACAGTACTAGGAGAGACTGTGAACCATTGTGATGGGGAGGATCAGACCAGCTCCTGTATGTCCGGGGTATTGAGGTGTGTTTGGTGAACCTCATAAACATTTTCGTTTCAAGAAATTCTGAAACCGAGTCTGGGAGAACTACTAATAACAAACTGCGTAAATGAACCAGGTGAAACAATCGCTGTAGAGGGAGTGAGGAGGTGTACTGTATAGTTTAGGAGGCTGGGTGAGAGTGAGGTAGATCCATCTTTAATTCCTGACATCGGGGAAGGCACGCTGGTATGTGTAGTGTATAGTTGGGGCCCCGTCTCACTATCCTCACCTAGATGAGGTCCGGTTGCTGCCTGCCTCACGACCCTTATTTAGAAGATGTCACGTTACTCTGTTCTGTGTCCGTTCGGTATCGTGATCTTCTGTTTTGAATTATTTGATGCCAGCTAGACCTCCCTGCCTGCCTACCACTCCGTCACTCTCTATTTCCCCACTATTGTTTTAATGTATGTAGGCGCTTCAACAGGCAGAGTTTTCAAGCTCCGTTAAATAAATCTGAAGTTTCAACACTACACAACAACTTACAAAACTTATCAAGGATATTCTTCCGTCACACGCAACATTGCTCCCACCTACCTCTTATTCTCACACTATTACTCACCACAACTCGGTACTAGGATTCACTCTTCCTATCACAACCATCCTACTCACCCCCTCAAAGCCCCATTCCCCATTACCTCTCACCCCAGCAAGCGTGACAGGTTGCTCATTAGAGACCTATTTCGCACTTGGGTTGACGCGCTTCGTTGCCAGACGTAAAATCAACTAAAGTTTCACTATTTTATGTGATAATCACCCATAATATTGTAATTTATTCTTGCCTCCTAACGTCTCAGTAGCCAGCTGTCTCTTTATATCAACTGTGGCCTGATTCTACACAAGATAATAGCACTTTCTTTAAGATTGATTTAATATACGTACTGCTCTTTGACAAAAGAGTTAATTTTTTCATGCACGGTGTTCGTTAACTTGGTTCTCTCTCTAATGCTCATGATTACCGTCTTCCCTCCAGTCAGATAATTCTTCCTCGCTCACTCAGTTATCCTTAAGTTGCATAAATTACAAAGTTCCCCCTTCACTTGGCTGATTAAAGCCTAGTTACTTAAGGTCCCCCCCCCCCACTTAAACTACACCCAGCTCCCCCCCCCTCCTCAACCTACCTTCCTTCCTTCCTCATCCCTCAACGATATAACTTTCCACACATCATAACTACACCTTGCCTAACCTAGTTTTAACCGAGCTTAGTTTTACCATACATATTCTGATCTAACCTTAATTTAGCCTAACCTCACCTGAACTCACCCACAGTCAACCAAGCATGAGTACACAAAACGAAAATTCAAGCAATACTTAAAAAAAAAATAACACTCACCCCCAAAAACACACCCAGTCTATAACACTCAACCAGACACTACTCTAAATAAACACATTAAAACACCCTCATTTGTCCACAAAATTTGGCATAGCCCTTAACAGTCAAATCAGAAAGGTCGACAAGGTTAGGTCAAAATTTTCCAAGTAAACTCGTGACACTACTACCATAAACTGACACCAAACAACCGCGTGACACTAAGTAAACCTGACACCAAGGAGAGCTCTCTGACACCATCATACATGACTCAGCAACCAACAGTAAAGTGACACAACACAGTGACGCGTGACACTCCCAAGACATAATATTACAGTCACAAGAGAACTGACACTTGTATTAAGACTTGTTTTACGACTAATAAAATTGTTTTGTCAGCAAGTAAGTTATTGTTTTAACTGGTCACAATCCACACGCAGCCCAGCCACACAAAAGAGCAAACTACATGTATATACTATTATGGTATTTCTCTACCAAACTTTCTTTTTAATATCTTGGGTTTTTTTTCTTCTTCTAGTAATTATTTGTCATACTTAATTTAGGTATTATTAGTCCTGTTATTTTTCACTAAGTACTTTATTTTTTTGTATTGTATTTATATTTTATTATAATTTAGCTACGTACTTCATGTCAAATGGTTCTAGGTAGTGTTTCTGCATCACTAATAAAATGCGTCAACTCGCTGCTTTGTTGTCCTCTAGTAATTTAATTTATTTTGAAAGCAGAGGTACCCAGCCATACGTGTTACTAATGGCATCAGATTTAAAAACACAACGCTCATTTGTTTTGGTGCCTTGTATACCCTTCAATGTACTTAAGCAATGCTCATTTGGTTTGGCGCCTTGTACTCCTTCAATGCACTTATACTTATGGTTGATACTGTCCAGACTTATGTTAATACTGTTACTTCATCTGTTACTCATACTGTTGTTGGTATTGTTACTCCAGTGAATATTAGGCTATACAGTTGCTGTTCTTACTGTTTACTGTTACTTCTGTTGGCTATAAATGTTTCTTTTACTGTTATTGTTACTCCTCAAGTTACCGTTATCTACACCTGTCCTTTATTATCGACATGTACACCTGTCTCGTATCATTCGTCCTATTGCTCGTAACTTCCCTTTAGTGAGGTTACAGTAGGTCTTGATCTATACCACACATAAAAGCTGGAGAGAAGTAAAGACAAAATAATAAATAATATAACTGACTAACAATATATTTTTGGGTGTGAACTTTCTAGGTCTTTGAGATATATATTTTTGTGAATGATTTATTTCAGTAGTGAATGTTATCTCCTTTTATCTACCGCAAACGTGTAAACTTTTGTTCGACTATTTTTCTCCCAACTGGATTTTTATTTGAAGTTGGTGTTATAGTGACCACAGTGAGCGAGCGAACAGCCAGTGTTTCCTCTAAACTCAAGTCTAACAAAACGCTTTAAATGGCATACGCAACACCACTTCTTGTTTAACCAACGTTTTTATTTGTTTTTGTTCTACACACACACACACACACACACCTCATGTTCAACAATTGTTTTTTTTTTCCCGCCACACTCAACATTAACAATATATTCAACAAATGTGTATTCTCAGCCACTTCAACATCAGGTCATAATTACAAAACGTTTTCTCAGTAATCAACACATGTGGATCCAACATTTTCTCAACCACATTCAACATTCCTAGCCTCTACACATTCATCTCCTCGTCCTCACAAACTCCATTAGAATTGGTAGTTCGGGTGTGGGGGGTGTGTGCGGCGAGGTAGGCCTGGATCAAAGTGGCAGAGTGAGGTCCCTTGTGTGTTGCAGCCAGCCAGTGTAATAGCTGAGTGAGTGGGGCGTCGTCTGGATCTGTCCCACTTTCCCTCTCCCCACATTCCTCCCTTCCTCTTCCCACACCCATACCTCCCCTTCACCATTCCCTCCTTCCTCTTCCCACATAACTTCCTCCATCTATATACAGTACAAATCTCCTTCCCTCTCCCTTTCTCGTTCCCTCCCTCCCCCTACCTACATCCTCACCCGGCTCTCCTAAGATTAGGATTTCCATTATAATCGACGCCCAATACGAGGGTCCAATCCTATGTATGGTGACCCTTTCTGTGTGTTGACCCTCCCTGTATGGTGACCCTGTATGGTGATCCTGTATGGTGACCCCCGGGTAGTCTCCCATAGAAGACTACAGAGAGCTACAGGAATATCAAGGAGGAACGTAATTAATTTCCCCCTTCAGAGACCTCAGATGGCATCCCTGGGTTGTTTCTTGTAAGTTTGACGGTAACGCGGCGAGAGATTAAGGCCTTTACTGTAGATCTTAACAGTTGGTTCTTTGTCTGCACCAACGTAACCAATACTTCTCACTGGATATATTTAACACGTTCTTCCATTTTATCACACTAAAAAAAATTATAACAGACCACTAAGTTTGTATCACATATGGTACACTTACTGTCCGACTGTAGAGTATAATGGATAAGAAGCCTTGCAAATAACACATCTCTCGGTATTATAAGACTTGACATCAAAGCCTCATATTAGTAAACAAACCTCACCCCCCCCCCTTCCCCCTCCCGACATAGATCTTCATTTCCGTGTACCGAGATTAAACCCCAACCTTTAAAAAATTAAGTTAACCTCCAAGCTCACACTTTTAAACCCTCCCCCCACCCCCCGACAACCCTTCACCCCGGAAACTGAGAAACATGTGCATGAAAGTTGAAGTTGTGAGATCATAAATTACAATGTCTCTTAGTGTACCATTATTTCATATCAAGAAGTAAATTTTTTTTTGTACCATCGTCGACTGATTTAGAGAGAAGGAGTTTTTCTTTGGAGAGCAGAGGTCAAAATAGGTCAAGTCTTTCCCATCTTCTGTACAAAAACGATATACTTACCTGACGAATAGGGGAGCCTTATGATGTTTAACTAAGAGCATTACAGTCTTCACGTGATAGTCTATTGTCTTCACGTGATAGTCTATAGTCTTCACGTGGTAATCTCCAGATAGGGGGGAGGGGGGGGGGTGTTAGGGCAGCAGCTGGTCACTTGAGCGTCGCGCCCTTGTTGTTAAAATTCCAGTCAGACCATCAAACTTTTAGGGCAACTTCAAAACGCTGCATACAATTTGCTCACATCACTTTGTTCACTCTCTGCTATCTTACACAACAACGGCTGGTCCCCCTCCGTCTGTATACCCAGTTCCTGATTACCTACAGCTGGTTCCCGACTCCCTACAGCTGGTTCCCTACTCCCTACAGCTGGTTCCCTACTCCCTACAGTTGGTTCCCGACTCCCTACAGCTGGTTCAAAGTCAACAATAGCTGGTTCCTGATAGTTAGTTTCTGGATTACTGGAGTTGATTCCTGTTAGATAAGTTACCAAGTGTGAGATACAAGGAAGGACCCGCCAAGAGCCCGCCCGTGGCTGAGGATTTTAAATTATCTCTGTTTCATCCTCCAGTAACTGAGAACAGGAGAAACAAATCTGATGGTGGAATCTTATGAATGTATTTTTTATATTTTTGGCTATTGTTATTTAGAGAATCAGATAGGTGTGTTTAGGCACCCCCAGTTACAGAATAATCACGGGCAATCAGGAAGGGCTCAGAGCTGGGTTAGTTTGGCGGTGGTCGTACGGTCCAGCGCCGCGGAGGAGAAAATTCCCTCAATAGACCAAAAATTCCCCCAACGGGCCAAAAATTCCCTCAAATGGCCAAAAATTCCCTCAAAGGGCTAAAAAATTCCCCCAACGGGCTAGTGAAAAAACATTCATAAAACTGACAAAACGCAAAAAAAAAAAAAGCTTTTATACATTTTCATGGAATTTACAACTCTTGAATATTTAAAAAAAAATACATTTGATGAGACGTATTTGAAAAACTCCTTTAAGCTGAAATAATAAAATAGTCGGTCAGTCAAGAAAGTGATACAGCCAAAAAACTTAATGTAAGCGTATGTTAAGAGTTCAGGCTGTGAGGTGGCGATGGTGTGTGTGTGTTGGGGGGAGGGGGGGGGGAGGTTTGAACAAGTGAGGGGGCGACAATTGATCGACAAGTGAACGAGACCACATCAGTGATATATGTATATTTGCCATTCCAAACGATCTACGTGAAAGAGAGTTTGTGTATGAATTAAACGGAGGAAAAACCCAGTAAACGGTGAACTCAACACACAACGGGGGTAGAGTCGACACACACGAGAAAAAGAGTAAAATAGCGAAAATGAATGGGAGGGTAAAGAGGAAAACCGAAAATGAGCAATGGAGAGGAAATAAGATTGACAGGTACCTAAGAGTCAGAAGAGGAAACAATGATAATTGATATCATACAAGCACTGACGGATAGAGCCTTGGGTACTGTTGGGAGGGATGGAGGAGGCTACGACCTACACGGCGATGTATATGTAGCGGAAGGGTCAATGAGAGTCTCAGGTTGGCTGACGGTAGTGGGTGGGTGTAAATTGGGTGTGTGGGCGGCGTGACGGAAACTGGGTTCTGCGCTTAATGGCCACAAACAGTTTCAAATACCCTAGCGGAGGAGCGGCCACGGAATGTTAAGTGTGGCAGGTCAGGGGTGGAGCGTCCCCCACCCAGTCTGTGTCATGGCCACGCCTCACTGACCACCACACTCCTTCCCGATGCTTGGGTCCCTTGGCACTCAAACCCCTGATGGCTCTTGGCACTCTACTTCCTGGGGTCTTCTTAGTACTCTACTTCCTGGGGTCCTCTTAGTACTCTACTTCCTGGGGCCCTCCTAGTACTCTCCTTGCAGTAGCTTTCTTCCCACTCACCACTGTGACTTAGGTTCGATCACTGCTTGGGTTGGATGTGACGCCTCAACCCTATCGTGTACTCCGGCTCCCTCTGGTACCACACTGAGCCCATGTGGTGTGTCTCTCACTGGCACCCCTTGGCTTCTGGGGCCACAGTTGGTCATACGTGACAAGCGTTATCAAGTATAAAGATAACCATCAATGAATCGCGACATAGTGGATACAACACTCCCTACTGCACCTAACTTTACAACTTGGTAAAGAACAGAGGTCGAGTGAAGTGCTGGTCGAGCTGCTTCCTTGTGTAACAAAGGCTTAATATTGTGTGCTGTATCCACCCAGTCCCAAAAGAGCCGTCAGGTCTATAGAACCCACCTTCACTTTTCATTTATGGCCAGAGTTCCTCCCAGCACTCTTCCTGTCAGTCTCTTCATTGCACTCTAGCTCCCATGGCGCTCCTAGTTCTCTTACTCCTCTGTTCCTCTCGATTCTTCAGCTCTTGTATGTCTGGTCGTTGCACTATACAAGATAAGATGCATCTGTATTTATTGCTCGTACACGAGGTGTGCACGTCCCCCGGGCTGCTTCACGTTCACCAGGAGTATAACACATACTCCAGTTTACTGAGGGAAACTGACAGTGTTCCTTCACTTCTCGTCCCTCCCCACAAAACCGCCGCTCCCATGGGTCGTCCTTCTATTCCATATTTCCGCTTATTTATCCATAATCCAGTGTAACTGACAGTGTTCCTTCACTTTTCGTCCCTCCCCACAAAACCGCCGCTCCCATGGGTCGTCCTTCTATTCCATATTTCCGCTTATTTATCCATAATCCAGTGTAACTGCGGGGTGGGGGGCAGGGGGTGAGGGGGGACGCAGGAAGGGGCAAAAAGTGACGTAATTACCACTATGGGCGACGGCCGGAACCTGAGTTAGACTGATCACATCCACGACCGAGTCTTGGATGATTTTCTGATGTGTGTGTGTGTGTGTTTCAACATATACATACTAGCATCTCACACTACAAATACCCTAACCACGCGTGCGCGCACACACACACACAGGCAAATAAACTTTCATTGTATAATGTACCTAAAAAAAAAAGAAATCTAGGTGAAAAAAAGGAGAAAAAAGCAAAAATGAAGAGAGGCAGCAGAGCTAACACTCCTCACACGACATGTTGCTGTATCAGACTTTTTCCTTCTTATAAAAAGGCCCAGCTTCTCTCTCCTCCCCACAACAAGTTTATGCTTTCTAGAAAACGGAAGAGTCGGCGGTGGGTGTGGTAGGCCCTATACAGCGGGAGGATGTGGAGAGGAAGAGGAGGATGTGGAGGGGAAGAGGAGGGTGTGGAGGGGAAGAGGAGGGTGTGGAGGGGAAGAGGAGGGTGTGGTGTGTGGAGAGGAACAGGAGGGCGTGGAGGGGTTGGAGGGGTTGGAGGAGGGCGTGGAGGGGTTGGAGGAGGGTGTGGAGGCTAGGGAGGAAGAAGTGCGGTCATCCCTGGCGCCAAAATGTTTACTTTGTGTAGGATTTCCAACATGTCATTATCACCACAACATCCTACTCGTGTGACTCTCAGCCCTATTAACTCATCACCACCACCTGGGAGGCAGCAGACAGGTGACAGGTACCTCTCATAGTCCCACACCATCACCTGGGCAGCAGTAGATAGGTGACAAGTGACATTAATCTAGCACCCGATGACAAGTCTACTGCGGACTACCCTCAAGTTACACCATCAATTACATATCCAACTACATCTTAACAATGCGATGGTTGAATTGATCTGTCGACTAAGCTTTGTCCAATTTCGTCAGAGTAAATAAAGTAGAGGAACAAAGTACATCTCTCTGGTTCATTAGTTAACCTGTGGAACGATCGTTAAAAGGTCAACTACAGCAACGTCCACATCTGTTAATACAATCTCAACAAGACAACAATAACATCATATCACTATCGGGTTTCAGCATCGACCACGGGAAGAGCTAATGAACATGAGATTTTTGTTCATGTCATTCTGATAATGCATCCACCCCCCCCCCCCTCTCCATGCTGCCTTCGATGAGGTGTATAAAATGGGACAGTAAGGAGACTGTTCCATGTGTCTCTCTCCTGTCCCTCAATCTGTCCATCTCCTCTACAGACAGACAGACAGACATCGTAGACCAAACAAGAGCACAAGTCAACACGCAACGGAAGGAAGGAAGAGAAAGCCAGAATGGGGTGGTCATGAGAGTATCGTTGTGGTTAATGACATATCAGTAATTCATTCCTACAACACCTTGTTAGTCACCGCAGTCATCACACACTCTGTCTTCCTCACCGATAACTTCCGTGTATTCTCAACTGATATTCCTCGTCATCTCGTGAGTGTGTGAGGGGTATGGGTAGTGAATATGCTGAGTCACCTCGATGTATTGTTGTTGTCTCTCGCTTCAGGTAGTTCATCAGCCAGGGTTACTTAGCCTCCTTCACTAGGTCTTAGTTCCGACAGTGACAGTTTCTATTACATTCAACCGTGAACATTTCCGAGTAAGATTTTTATGTTTCTATCCAAGACTATGTATAAAAATGTGCAGTGTTCTATCAGTGTACAGACGGGTCTTTGCTTCCCTTCTGGATCTGACAGTTTAATGATTGTTTTGCACACGCTTTGATACAAAAGATTATATGCAGGTGGAGGCGGAAGTTGAGTGGCGTTAGACATAATGTGAACAGCATGTAGGTATAAAAATGAAGGTACAAATTATATTTTAAATGTAGGTTAATTCTACAGTGTAAATGAAGGTCAAAATATGTTGAGATCGATTAAGGAGGAAATGGAAAATAAATTTGATATACAAGTAGAAGTGGATGATGGGTAGTTAAGGCAGGAGAGAAGCCTGAGAAGAGTAGAAAAACTGGAGTAAAGCTCAAGCGACGTGGGACATAATATGTGAAGACACCGTGGGCAGGGATCGATGGGAGGTCTTCCGTCGCCCACTGATGAATACAGAACCAGCAGATGTATGCGGCTCCGACTGAATGGATACCCTCTCCTAGTCTCGGGGCTTTGGCTTCTGACCCTCCCCAATGAAGCTGCTCCATCTCTCTCAAAGATGGGAGCGGATTTGGCCAAGGTGGAGGATGCTGAAGCGGATGGAGTCTCCGGCATTAGAGGGGAGCCGCTGGAAGTTGGTCTTGATACCACGATTCAGGCGCTGCATGTGTCCGACGCCTGACGCATGAACACTATAAATTCTGACTAGAAAAGTAGTCTGATCATCTCCATCTCGAGAGAGAAAGAGTGCCGACAAGACTGCAGCTTAAACTGGGGAATTACTCACAATGCCCGACAAATCCTTTGCCCACACATGCTTCCGTCTCTGCGACCTGTACTGTCAGACTCACGCACGGGAGTTAGACTAAATTAATTTTAGGGATTCTTCCCCTCATAAGCCGCTGACTAAAGGCACATCCATCTTTGGTCATGCCAAACAAGCGTCAACTCAGTTCACAACCAAACACGCCAGGTAATACCACAATTCCCGCTGTGTTCAGGTGCTTATACTTTTTCTGGACTGAGGCTCTGGTGGTGGAGCAATGTCGACTCCGAGTGTCTTTAAATAAATGGATGAAGGTAACTAGTAATATCTACAAAATATGTAATGATGATCTGAGGATTGGAAGAAGATGTCGGCCGCTTCCATCACTGAACTTCAGTATGCAGACGACCTCAACCTTGTCGCTTTTACACGGAAGTGACTGAATACCTATGTAAACGCGTATGCTTATTTCGGCTTCGAGGTGAATGTGCTCAAGACATAGATTCTGTTCCAGCCCCACCCCCGGTATAGCCACACCTCCATCCAGGTTAACGGGACCATCCACTCCAACGTAAATCATATCCAGAACCCTGACTCTCACCTGTCCACCATCACGGACATCAATGAGGGGATCCAACACCGAAACAGATGTACTTCTCAGGACTGTACCTGTGTCTTCAGCTGTAGAGAACTGAAACTATCGACAAAGCTTCTCTCTCCCACCCTGCGAGACATAAGCCCTTGAGAGCATTCACCACCGTAGTCCCCGATCCATCTTCCGAGTCAGCTGGGAAGACAGGAGGACAATTGCCAGTATCCTCGCTGACAACAAGTGTAGGACAATCGAAATTAACATCGTCCAGGACCAACGATATGTTTGACCATCCAAGATACACACAAGGCTAACAGTAGACTACCACAACAGTTACTCAACATCAATTTAAAGACTGACAGACGTAATGCTGTTGGGCGACGGAAGAGGAACAAGAACTAAGACAAATATGGATAAGTGACGTTTGGGGAAGTACAGCATGACAGCAATTAAAAGCCTAGAGGTTGACTGGACTTCGCGCCGAGGTGAATAGGTGCTGGACGTAGGAAAGAAGCTGTTGTTTTAAATGTAGCCTCCACACATGCATCTCTGAGAGCCACCTGAAGAGTTCACCAACGAGACTAAAACCATAAGAATATTTCTACCATTTTGTGATCACTGGATGGTCGCTATAATCGACTCACGAGAGACAGCAGAGATTCAGGTGGGTACATAGACCCTGGTAGTTATGTCGGCTGTCCGTGAATTCTCCTAATTATTGTTTGTGTGGAGTTGTGTCATTGTCTAACGCTTTTTTTTTTAACATTCAGTGTAGCAAATCCGAATAGAAATCCTGAACGTCGGGTTACCTTTAAGCAACCCGACAAATGAACTTATCAAACTCAACAGCTTTGATGAATCCATGTCTCGGGGCGCACACCCTCCCCCCTCCCTCACACACAGAGGTGACACTCCAGTGGTCCTCGGTAGTGTGTTGTTGGGACCCAGGTGACACAGTTGATATTACCTGTGTGTCAAGAATATTACCTGTGTGTCAAAAATATTACAGGTGTTAATATCACATGTCAGTTAATAGTATTACAAGGTTGTTAATAATAATACACGTTAGGTAAGAAGACCACGGGGGACTGAAAAAAATAAATAAAAACGCATGACAAAATTTTATAAACCATCACGAACCCTCCACACACCAGGTAGGTCATATACACCTGTCCACTTACCTGTCAGTCCCACGAGTTAAATATAATAATCAAGAGCTGGAATACTGTGAAGGATTAGCGGCTTTACAGTTAATTGAATACTAAAAGGATTATCGCTATTTATCTCGTGTTTAAAGTAAAAAAAATAAATCTACACTGTTCCCGGGTCATACAATAGTTGTTAAACGAGTGCATCATTGTCTATCTTATTTATTTCTATTAATTTAAACTTTACAAAATAGGTAGATGTGCCATTTAGTTATATTGTAGTGCATAGTATCGTGACAGGCATTTTATCTAACACGTGTTGACAAAATTGGACTTGGGGTACGTAACCTAACCTAACCAAAACACAAGCCTACGAGCCGAGTTAAACCTTCATGAGGATTTGTGGCCGGCTGCGTCACATGAGACACACACCAGCTGAATTCTTGGAAGTTGATTTTGCTCTCTCTCTCTCTCTCTCTCTCTCTCTCTCTCTCTCTCTCTCTCTCTATCTATCTAACTCGCTCTATATCTATCAATCTATCTATCATCCTCCGTTATACTACTAGCTGGAGAAAGTTAAGAGGATGATCACAAGGCTCAAGAGTGCAACAGTCACGGGGCGCCCAGGACAAGAAAGGGACTTCCTGGAACCTCACTTGGAAGGGACAGCCGAGCCCGATCCATCAGTAGGTGACGGCCACTGTACCCCGTCTCTGATATATCCAAGTTAAAGAGGGAGGATGGGTGAAAGGAGGGAAGTGGGGAGGAGGGTGAGGGAGGAGGGTGGTGAGGGAGGTGGGAGGGAGGAGGGTGAGGGAGTGGGGGGAAGGGGTGAGGAGGTGGGAGGGTGAGGGGTGGGGGAGGAGGGTGAGGAGGAGGTGAGGAGTGGGGAGGAGGGTGAGTGAGGTGGGGAGGAGGGTGAGGGGGAAGGGGTGAGGGATTGGGAAGGAGGGTGAAGGACAGCAGTGGGGGTTATAATAGTAGGCAGGAGACGGAAGTGATGGTGTGGGTTTGAGTGGAGGTACAAGTGGAGGCGAGTTGAGGAGGAAGCGAGGCGGTCGTGCCGTGGGTTGAGGTAGCGAGGTAGATCCATGGAGGTGGTGGGCGAGGCAGGAATGGTGTGGGTTGGGTGGTGGTGCCGGGGCGACACAGGTTAATATTTGACCAGGGTGAATGTATCAACGGGGGGCGCCACCACTTTAATGCTCCTACTGACGTCATCATTTTAATGCTCCTCCTGACGTCACCACTTTATGTTGACACCTCCTGTTCAACCCGGCCAGTGTTCACCCTTGTTCACACTGTACAAACCTTTACCTTTACAGCCTCTTGTGTGTTTTGTGTTCTTACTGTTGGTTAAAGCTTTATACGCACACTGTACAGAGTGTGTTTAACAGGGCCACAGGTACACTACACATAATACAACTCTGATGACTAGGTTAGGTCAAGGCCCATTAAAACTAGGGCCCATTTAACCAGCATCATCAGGAGTAACACTACGAGGCGAGAATATGGCCACAGAAGACAATGAAGAGGTTTAGGCCTGTAGCGTAGAGACAATAATACCGTAATTTATATATAATGCAGACAAATATCAAGCAAAAAAAAAAAACTGTACTTCAAGTCAACGTCCAAAATGTTGAATCGTTTTTGAAAGGACAACCATCAGCTAAAAATGTTTGTAAACAGAGGCCAAAATAACTCACTTTGTAGCAGAGGATATGAACAAGAGAGCAGCGGTGGTGAGATCGAACATGCAGGAGATCACCCCAGAAATAGAGGAGCCCAACTACTGCAATTCGGAAAAGACGACACAAGAGGTGGAGGAGGGTGGTCACGGCAACACGGATACCAGGTTCCCTTTGAAAACTACATGAGGTTCTGGGTGACGACTAAACGAGGCAAGAACACACGTGGGGTCCTCTGCTTCTCCTAGACCCTCCTGCACCTTCACCCTCCTGCACCTTCACCCTCTTGATTTACACTAAATAACTGACATTTTTCACTCCACGACTAATATTTTTTCACCATTTAATTTTTGTTATAAGTGGGAATTTTTTTGTTTTGCAAAATTTATGATTTTTAATAGCTGCTTATGTTTATTTAATGACTATTTTTCTTTAATTAACAACTGGGAGAGATAGGGATGAGAAGTTACCATTGAAATTTTTAAGTTCTCTCTCTCTCTCTCTCTCTCTCTCTCTCTCTCATATATATTAGTGTGTGATTATATAATACGGTAAGTCGCCAGAATGGTGGTGGCAATAAGTCAGGGCTGGCGGCGGCGGTGGTGGTAATTGTGATGGTAATGGTGGTAACAGCCCATGTTGTTGGTGGTATGAGAAGCAGCAAAGGCAGGGTGGCAGTGGTAGAGAAGGGGCGGTAAAGCAGGCCTAGTTTGGTGGTGGTAGTGGTAACAAAGCCTGGGTAATAGTGGTAGTATTAGTAGTAGTAGTAGTAGTGAGAAGGCCTAGGCTGTAGTAGTAGTAGTAGCAGCAGGAAGGACAGGGAGGGGGCAATAAAAACCTTGGCGGGCAGCAGGGAGGACCTCATATAACGCTCTGGCACACAGTATAGACGGGAGTAAAAACATGTGTTGTGGAGGGTTGAGTGGCCACACCTCCCGCTCAATGAAACACTAAAAAAAAAAATGTGTGAACTTGGGGATCGTTGGGGCGGGGCGGGGAAGGGAGGAATGTGTCTGGGTGTACTGGACGAGACTTATACACACCAACATAACAACATGTCCAGACTATATGAAAGATTGGTGAGTGATTAAGTGAGAGAGAGAACCAAATAAAAACTCCTCCTCTAGTTTCTAAAAAAAACGAGGCGTATTTTTATGTCTCCCCTCATATATTTAAGGGAGATATACAGTTTATTCTTCCTTTATTCTTCCTCCTTTGGTTTGGTTAGATTAAGTTACGAGTAAGTCAAACGATACTATCTTATACAGCGCTAAATATAACAGTGACCAGAGACCGTTGTTCAAGTTGTGTGTGTGTGTGTGTATACTACCTATACTGAAATTTTGAACAAAATCCATTTTTTGGCCGAAAATGACAA
>NW_024721079.1:1627358-1641559 GCF_018991925.1 Homarus americanus | reverse complement strand
TACTGAAATTTTGAACAAAATCCATTTTTTGGCCGAAATGAAGAAAATTGTAAGTCTATAGCCTTAAACGATTTTTGGCCAAAAATACGTTTTCTCTCTGAACTAAAATTTAATGTGCCTAACTATTTAAGTACATCCAGAATAATACACAAGCACCAAGAAATGACCTCGAAAACCCATAAGTGGCGAGTAATTAGCATTGCAAAAAGTAATTAAAATATTCTAAAAATCATTTGAACATTCTCTAAAAGCCATTTGAACAAGTTATAATCAAGATATCAAATTTTGGTTAACAGATCCTTAAGCAGCATATCTTTAGGAAAATTCTATACTGAAATTTCTTTTGAACAAACCATTTTTGGCCGAAATGACGAAAATTGTAAGTCTATAGCCTTAAAGGATTTTGGCCAAAAATACGTTTTCTCTCTGAACTAAAATTTAATGTGCCTAACTATTTAAGTACATCCAGAATAATACACAAGCACCAAGAAATGACCTCGAAAACCCATAAGTGGCGAGTAATTACATTGCAAAAGTAATTAAAATATTCTAAAATTCATTTGAACATTTTCTAAAAGCCATTTGAACAAGTTATAATCAAGATATCAAATTTTGGTTAACAGATCCCGGTTGTTAATATTCAGAGCACCATACTGAAATTTTGAACAAAACCATTTTTTTTGGCTGAAAATGACATAAAAATTGTGTTCAATGCTCCTAAAGGATTTTTTGGCCAAAAATACGTTTTCCTCTGAACTAAAATTTCACTGTGCCTAAATTATCAAGCACATCCAGAAATAATACATACACCAAGAAATGACCTCGGAAAAACCCATAAGTGGGCAAAGAGTAATTAGCATTGCAAAAGTAATTAAAATATTCTAAAAATCATTTGAACATTTTCTAAAAGCCATTTGAACAAGTTATAATCAAGATATCAAATTTTGGTTAACAGATCCTTAAGCAGCACATTCAGGAGCACCTATACTGAAATTTTGAACAAAATCCATTTTTTGGCCGAAATGACGAAAATTGTAAGTCTATAGCCTTAAAAGATTTTTGGCCAAAAATACGTTTTCTCTCTGAACTAAAATTTAATGTGCCTAACTATTTAAGCACATCCAGAATAATACACAAGCACCAGAAATGACCTCGAAAACCCATAAGTGGCGAGTAATTAGCATTGCAAAAGTAATTAAAATATTCTAAAAATCATTTGAACATTTTCTAAAAGCCATTTGAACAAGTTATAATCAAGATATCAAATTTTGGTTAACAGATCCTTAAGCAGCACATTCAGGAGTACTTATACTGAAATTTTGAACAAAATCCATTTTTTGGCCGAAATGACGAAAATTGTAAGTCTATAGCCTTAAAGGATTTTTGGCCAAAAATACGTTTTCTCTCTGAACTAAAATTTAATGTGCCTATTTAAGTACATCCAGAATAATACACAAGCACCAAGAAATGACCTCGAAAACCCATAAGTGGCGAGTAATTAGCATTGCAAAAGTAATAAAAATATTCTAAAAATCATTTGAACATTTTCTAAAAGCCATTTGAACAAGTCATAATCAAGATATCAAATTTTGGTTAACAGATCCTTAAGCAGCACATTCAGGAGTACCTATACTGAAATTTTGAACAAAATCCATTTTTTGGCTGAAAATGACAAAAATTGTAAGTCTATTGCCTTAAAGGATTTTTGGCCAAAAATACTTTTTCTCTGAACTAAAAAATTTAATGTGCCTTACCTATTTAAGCATATCCAGAATAATACATAAGCACCAAGAAATGACCTCGAAAACCCATAAGTGGCGAGTAATTAGCATTGCAAAAGTAATTAAAATATTCTAAAAATCATTTGAACATTTTCTAAAAGCCATTTGAACAAGTTATAATCAAGATATCAAATTTTGGTTAACAGATCCTTAAGCAGCACATTCAGGAGTACCTATACTGAAATTTTGAACAAAATCCATTTTTTGGCCGAAATGAATAAAATTGTAAGTCTATAGCCTTAAAGGATTTTTTATTAAAATACGTTTTCTCTCTGAACTAAAATTTAATGTGCCTAATTCATTTAAGTAATATCCAGAATAATATGCTACCAAGAAATGACCTCGAAAACCCATAAGTGGCGAGTAATTAGCATTGCAAAAGTAATTAAAATATTCTAAAAATCATTTTAACATTTTCTAAAAGCCATTTGAACAAGTTATAATCAAGATATCAAATTTTGGTTAACAGATCCTTAAGCAGCACATTCAGGAGTACCTATACTGAAATTTTGAACAAAATCCATTTTTTGGCCGAAAATGACAAAAATTGTAAGTCTAATGCCTTAAAGGATTTTTGGCCAAAAATACGTTTTCTCTCTGAACTAAAATTTAATGTGCCTAACTATCGCCACCAGGCATAAGCACCAAGAATGACCCCGAAACCCATAAGGGCGAGTAATTAGCATTGCAAAAGTAATTAAATATTCTTAAAAATCATTTGAACATTTTCTAAAAGCTATCGGAACAAGCTTGGCAATCAAGATATCAAATTTTGCTAATAGATCCTGCTGTTAATATCCAGGAGTACCTATACTGAAATTTTGAACAAAATCCATTTTTTTACCAAAATTTGACAAAAATTGTAAGTCTAATTTTCCTAAAGGATTTTTTTAATAAAAATACGTTTTCTCTCTGAACTAAAATTTAATGTGCCTAACTATTTAAGTACATCCAGAATAATACACAAGCACCAAGAAATGACCTCGAAAACCCATAAGTGGCGAGTAATTAGCATTGCAAAAGCAATTAAAATATTCTAAAAATCATTTGAACATTTTCTAAAAGCCATTTGAACAAGTTATAATCAAGATATCAAATTTTGGTTAACAGATCCTTAAGCAGCACATTCAGGAGTACCTATACTGAAATTTTGAGCAAAATCCATTTTTTGGCCGAAATGAAGAAAATTGTAAGTCTAATGCCCAAAGGATTTTTTGGCCAAAAATACGTTTTCTCTCTGAACTGTAATTTAATGTGCCTAACTATTTGGTATACATCCAGAATAATACACAAGCACCAAGAAATGACCTCGAAAACCCATAAGTGGCGAGTAATTAGCATTGCAAAAGTAATTAAAATATTCTAAAAATCATTTGAACATTTTCTAAAAGCCATTTGAACAAGTTATAATCAAGATATCAAATTTTGGTTAACAGATCCTTAAGCAGCACATTCAGGAGTACCTACTGTGTGTGTGTTGGCAACTCTCACTGACAATAATAATATTCTACCTATCCCTTGGTACAAAGAGAGTGTGGCTTAAAAATTTAGTTATACTTTTATATGCATGAACGTCGGTCACACGCAAACTTAAACTTGTAACCAATATGGTGACTTGATCGTAAAAGGCAGGACGGGTACGATAGGTTAGGTTAGGTTAGGTTAGGTTAGGTTAGGTCAGGTGGGTGAGACTGTTTGAGTAGAGAGGCCATCAGGCGGGACCGTAATCTGCAAAGGCAAGTTATTGTTCACCAACGATGTACACCGACCAGGGTACACGACTAGGGTACACGACACATGACCGGGTTACATAATGCTACCAGGGTTACATGGAACTATCAGGCTGTACACGGCCACGATCTATATGCTACCAAGGTATAAGAAATGATCCGATAACACGACCACATTACAAAACGCAATCCAAGTGTACTACAACGGTATATTTGACACGACCACAGTAAACGACCATACGACCACAGTAAACGACCATACGACCACAGTAAACGACCATACGACCAGTGTACACGAAACGACTAAGACACACTATAAGCAAAATCTCTTAATTTCTCCTAACTACATTTTTTATATTAAACAAAATAAAGCCAAATTGCTCCTATGGTCTTGGGGAGTTCTTGTACACATTACTTCAAACTATAGGGAAATGTACAGTCTTTTAAAACCCGATTAAACATAATTATATATAAAGTTTTCAAATAGTCATCCACTAATTTTAAGATAATCATAAACTTAACTTACAAAAATAATCATCCATTACCTTCAATCATCCACTTCCTCCAAACACTCATCCACTTCGACCAAACGCTCATCCACCACCTCCAAAACCCTCATCTACCACCGCCACACATCCACAACCACTTTCAAATATCCACCACCTTCAAACACTCATCCACTAAACTCCAATCATCCACCTCCTCCAAACAATACATCCACTTCCTTCAAATAATATATCCAATTCCTTGAAACACTCATCCACTACCTCCAAATACTCATCCACTACCTCCAAATACTCATCCACTACCTCCAAACACTCATCCACTCCTCAATCACCTCCAAACAACCACACCTAACTCCTTGCCACAGCTCAGGTCAGACAACCTCAAAAGAATAAGACAAAATTACAATTATTGAAAACTCGGGTCAACAATCACACAAGTCTATATGTATCAAGTCGGTGTTGGTGTAGACCCGTCAACTACTGCCATCAATCATTATTACAAACGTTAACTCACTCGTGTTGGTTTAGTGTTCCCTGTAATGTCAAACCGGGAGAAGCGAATACCCGCAAATAGACTTCGAATATAATAAAACCCATGATTTGGTTTAGTTTTGGTTTACGGTAGGGTGGGGTGGGGTGGGGTGGGGTTAGGGTGGGGTTAGGGTGGGGTGAGGGTTGGGTCAGGTTAGGTTAGATTAAGGTAGTTGTAGGTTATGTTATCAATAAGTTAGACTACAAGTTGGTTAGGTTAGGTTAGGTTAAGTTAGGTTAGATTACGAGCAAGTCAAACCAAAACTATTTTTCGTTTTTCTTCTCTTGTGATGGATGAGCAAGGTACACATGACAGTGTGGCGTGACAATGCATCCCGTGCCAGACTGTCTGTACCAGGGAGTTTACGATTCAACCCAAGTCAATCCAGGTCCACAGTGCGAGTCAACCCAACGAGACAGTCAATCCAGAGTGTTAGGTTAGATTTAGGATCAGGTCAAGTTAAGTCTCCACTCCATTTCCTTCCAATAAAATATTAATTCACTTCAAAGTCCAATAATATCAACAACAAAAGGCATTCTGATTGTCTTAACCATTCATCTCAACCAATCGTGCAGACATCACCGTGTTGACAGATGATTTCTCTACTTAATACATGTAAATAAACTTTAAATATGATAAATGGGGAAGAAACAGTTTATTTCCATTCGTGTTCAATGGTTCGTGTCGGCGGTGTCAACTTGCTGTATCGATCATCGTGTCCCATGCTTCACTAACTCACTAACTCATTCCTCTCTCTTCCTTATATGCCTGAGAGTTCCTAGCGTCAAGATCAATTATTATTTATAAACGCTATTTCTGGGTTATTTCTTTCAAAGTGACTTAGATCTCATCAATATAATCTAAAGTTCTAAACGTTACTTCCTGATCAACGCTTATGTTTACTTGCCAAGCTCACGGACGGATGATTGTGGTCCCAGATATGTCAAGCTTCTGATATCTTTTGAATCTGTCTTTATACCTTGGCATAAATATTATACCCGTTAGTATATGCCCGTACCCATCCTCGTACCCACCCATACACGCACGTACACGTAATAAATAAAAAATATATAATTAAGAGAGAAAAAACGAGTTTATTTTTTGGTATTTCACCTTAAATTTAACAGATCGAGGCTTATGGACCACCTTGTATATTATAATCAGCAAGCTCAGGAGTACCCACACTGTGATTTTCAGCAAAATCTAATTTTTGGCCCAAAACCACCAAAAATGTAAGTCTTATACCTCACAAAATTTTTGACCAAAATATACTTTTTTCTCCGAATTGAAATTTAAGGGGGTTAACTAATTAAGAACTCTCAGAATAACACACAAACCCTAAATCACACCTTGGAAGCCCATAGTTGATGAGTAATTAGCATTGAAAAATGTCAGTAAAATCTTTCAAGGGTCATTTTGGCCACTAATTACTCCGCAATCGGAGTAAGGCTCCACCAGAACCCTAAGTTACAATAAACATAAAATTTACCTTTTAACTTTGACTCGGCTTGTGGTGTCTCGGTCATACACTTATTCTCAAATACTCGCAGGATAAATTCGTCTCTTTACTGAGGATAAGTAAACATATCTAATTACTACAGGATTTAGGGGGGAGATATTTCAACAGTACGAGTATTTTGGTCGCCATCTTTGTGTAGTAAATTATATGAGCCAGTTAGGTGCTTTCTAACTTCGCCACTGAGGGTAAAATTTAAATGTACGAACTTCTGAGAATTCCAACTTTGTGTCGTAGTTAAGAGAAACCAGTTAGATCCTTTCTCGCATCTCCAGAACTGAACGAAAAACTTCTGAGAATCTATTTTTGCGCCAAGGTTTAACCAAGTCAAGTAGGATACATTCTTTTAACCTCAGTAGAAAATAATAATTTACCTTTGTACCTCAGCTAAAGTAGACCAGTTAGATGTATCTACGACTGGAAGTCTTCTCTTGAATGACCCAATTATCACTACACCTTCAGATCATCCACATATCAACCGCATCATCCGTTTCTTGTAGTGAGGTATAAATCTATTTCTTCCAACCAGTCAAAAATATATTCCAATTGAGATTATATTTCACCTACAAATCACGTTTTCACAATTTTATTCTCATCAATGGAATCTTCTTTTAAATCATCCACACACCCGTAATGGTCGAGTAACTACAGGAACAGCTAGTTATCCATACGTCAAGGAGGAACAGTTGAAATAAATTACTACCTAAATAACTTCCTTCAAGCAGTATATTAACGGGAAATAATCTTGGCGTGACACTTTCCTCTTGTATCAAGCATAATGCCTCAACTTTGGTGGGACAAAATATTGGTGGTGGTTCACGTGGAGAGGTATGATAGTGTGTGTGTGTGTGTGTGTGTGTGTGTGTGTGTGTGTGTGTGTGTGTGTGTGGATAACAGTTCGTAAAATCTCAATAATATAAAGAAAAAAGTCATTGTATTTATGACTCGTATAAACAATCCCTAACATCCTACTGACAGGTTTATGATCAGATACTCTGGTATAAACAGTACAGTACATCCACGCCAAGGGAACCAACATCTGTCGTCCATATGATTTACATGTATTAACCCACCCTCATGAAACTACGTGAAGTACCACACAGCCTCATGAAACTACGTGAAGTACCACACAGCCTCATGAAACTACGTGAAGTACCACACAGCCTCATGAAACTACGTGAAGCACCACACCGCCTCATGAAACTACGTGAAGCACCACACCGCCTCATGAAACTACGTGAAGTACCACACAGCCTCATGAAACTACGTGAAGTACCACACAGCCTCATGAAACTACGTGAAGCACCACACAGCCTCATGAAATCATATACCACAGCCTCACACACACGAGATAGCCACCAACAACGTAATCACTATTTCTTAATTTGCGTATTTAATCGTGTCTTCACTTATTTTCCCCTTCGTGTATTGGTTCCAGAGTACTGTGAGAGTATAGTGATGATATAAGTATTACTGAGGAGTGTACTGTGCAGTGGTAGGCACCATTCCGCGGTGGTGCCGCACACTAACCACAATTTATCGAGCAATTAATCTCCTCGTGTTGCCAGTTGCTCTTCTTAAGCCTGTAATACGACAGCCCTGCCGACATCAATACGGCTTACAACGGTCACCCTCCCACCTACATCCGCTAGCATTCCTGCACGATACCCTTCCGTAAGTTCTCTCTCATAAAGGCATTACCATAAAGAATCGTAAATTTAAAAATAGATGTATTGAGTCATCAACTCGGTTGCCATAAGTAAAGAAAGGAACAAAACAATAAAAAATATCATATAAATATCAATATTAAACCAAAATTAATGTAATAAACACTCTCAAAAAAAAATTAATTAATTAAAGAAAATATTTAATAAAAAATCTGTATAAAAGAATAAATTAATAAAAGAACTATATAAAACTGGTCAATATATAAAAGTGTTTTACGGTAGTACAAAAATACAGATCTAAATTAGGAAAGTTTACAGGAGTGGATGGCGAGGCGGTATCAAGATGTGGCCATATTGGAGGTGTTGCCGGGCAGGAGCGGCGAATATCGTCTTACCTTAAAATTACTATAATAAAGAGACTCCGGCGACCAGGCCACGAAGCTTACTTAATTTATCTTTACACTGATTTTTTACCTTTTAATTACTAGCAATGAAAATTCAGTAATACTAGTAAAAGGTAATACTAGTAACAGGTAATACTAGTAACAGGTAATCAGGTAATACTAGTAAAAGGTAATACTAGTAACAGGTAATCAGGTAATACTAGTAACAGGTAATACTACTCTTAACCGCATGTTAAATATAAATAAAGTAAATATTAATAGTTAATTGTTAGGAATTATATAACTAACGATAAAAGTAAATAAATTAATAGTTTTTAGGAATCATAATTACAGGTATCGTAAGTAAAATATAATAATAATAATAATAATAATAATAATAATAATAATAATAATAATAATAATAATAATAATAATAGGGGTAAAAAATCTGAAACAATAATTACCTTCAATAATTAATTACAAAGGATTGATAAAGGTGTTACCTTAATAAACAATTGGCTGGAATAATAAAGGCGTAAACACAAGTAAAAAAGTAAATAAAATAATAATTAGTGATAAAATAAAGGAATGATGATACGGGTAATAATAAGCGGAGAGTAAAGACGAATGAAAGGCACGAAAGTAAAAAATAAATAAAAAATAAATTAATAAATTAGTATCACAATGGATAAGTCCCCATGAGTAAAATGTCTTCATTATTATTCAATTTTTACACATAAATTAGGGAGGAGGGGAAGGGGGAGAGGGAAGGGAGGAGGAGAGGAAAGGGGAGGAATGGAGGAGGGAGGAGAGGGGAGAGGGAAGAGGTGAGGGAAGAGGTGAGGGAAGAGGTGAGGGAAGCAGTGAGGGAAATAGAAGGAAAGGGGGGAGGGAGGAGAGGAGAAGGAGGAAAAGGGGAAACGAGGGGACTGGTCAAGTCGCGATCATCCCCCCCCTCATGACTTATTGGACCGGTGATAAAAAACAACCAACGTATTGACTCGTGAAACATTATGGCTTTTTTATCGGCACGGGAGGAGCATTACCCCCCCCCCCCTCTAGGGAGACTCAATACCTCATTTACTCCCCAACAGAGACAAATATTCCACTTATTCTACATGTGCATTACTCTTCCACCTGTGTTAAGTCTGTCATCCACCTGTGTTAAGTCTGTCATCCACCTGTGTATTAGTCTGTCATCCACCTAGGCGTCAGGCCATCTTCAATACCCAGTGTAAACACAATCCACCACTCAGGTAACACACAGGTGCGTCATAAGTCTCTCCCTTACAGACACACAATATCCCAGGTAAAGTGATCACTACACCAGTACACAATCACCTCAGTGTTCCCGGACAGGTGACTTGTACCTCAGTGAACAGATTCCTCCACTATCCTGATATAACACAATTAACACATCCTCTCAAATACCTAAACTACTGAGCCGCCCTTCCGCTCCCCACTAAATCTTAAACGAAGAAAGAGTAATTTATAATATACGACTCATGTCATCTGGCTCAGGTAAGGTTCTGTATAAGGGAAAAAAACTACATAATTTTTCTTTGTATATAGTAAATACAAATTAATTTAGTATTATGGGAAAATTTTAAGGAAAAAAGGATAATTCATACCCAGAATAATATAAGATCAAGTTAAGTTTGGTTATAAAAAACATATAATCCCCAGTAATGACTTAATTTAACATATATATGCCCTCTTTTTTAGCGTGGAGGAGGTCGGGGGGAGAGGGGGGGGGAGTAGAGGAGACAGGAGGGGGAAGTGGATGAGTTGGAGGAGTGGGAGGAAGGGGGGAGGTGGTGAGGGGAGGTTACACTCCGCCATACAGGCACCGTTCTCTGTGCCAAGTTAATTTTTTTCCTACTTAATGGAATAACCAGAGGCACATGGACACTCCTTAAGAGAGAGTTTACATTCAAGACCTCATCAGCATCTGTCAAGTGGTCGCCAAGATGGGATGGTTCGGTACATCCTCAAACCTCGTAAACTTTCCTCATAAAAAAAATGTGAAGCTGAACACGATGAGGTCACTAAGAGATGCATCTACACCGCGGGGGAGTTGACCGACCAAACTTACCAAGAGTTATGTTGAGTGTTTGTAGGACTAGAATGGTCTCGACACGGCTTGGGGAGGGACTGACATGGCGGGGTAGGGACTGACACGGCGGGGACTGACACGGCGGGGGTAGGGGGGAGGGACTGACACGGCGGGGACTGACACGGCGGGGTAGGAAGGCGATAAAAACTCAACCTGTTTCATGACTCGAGAAGACAAGCATCACTAATGTACAAATACGACATCAGTTTATAGTCTACTTCCACCAAACTCTTCCTACCATTCAACTCTTAAAAATATTACGTCCCAATCCACGTCTCCTCATCTATGTCTTACACCAGTTGAAAATCTCTATAAAAAAAACAACAACCTCAAGATTTACTACCATTTTCATCAAGGGTTTATTTTTTTTTCTTGGTCAGTCTTTTGAAGCTCGAGCGTTGAATGGACTGGTCGCTGCCTGTAGCTTACGTCACTTAAGGCAAGAAAATATACTATATCCTTCCCTCGTCCATGCCCAGTTAATATTTCTTGACGCAATTTTGGTATTTAATCACGAGGAAGGAAAGTGCATGGCAGAAAAGGTAAGATGAAGTCCTTCCACTGTATATTTTCCATGATATGTGGCGACAGCCATCTACTCTTGCTACGTAACATACACTCAGTGCCTTTATATCAAACACAATCTGTCTAGGGTAACTCTCTGGTACAACATAACTTCTTAGTGATGTGTTCTCGATGATATTCAGAAACTCAAACAAACGCTTTCACGATATCTGCTACACAAACATACACAAACTCCTAGTAATATTTATCTTCCCACCAAATATTGTAAGAATCAAATAAAATATCTCCACAATACCCGACATATAAACTGATGTAGCCCACAAGGATTTATTTTTTTTATTCTTTAGTTAAAAAAAAAAATAGTAACACCGCTGCCGGCAGAGGGTTGGGGGAACTGACCCTCACGCCTCCCAGAACCCAAATTTATTTAGTATTTTTGTAACATATTTCATAAAACGAGGAAGGTAGAAAAATCTGAGCCGACCTTTAGAAAAAAGAACTTCAGTCAAAATGGTTGATATTTTTTATATAATACTTTATCACGAGACTCTTACACTTAAACTTTAGGAATTAATATTTTTTTTTATACCCCGCGCCCTCTCTTGTGCGGTGCGGGGAGGAGTGTTGACAGGTCCGAGTCTTTATTGGTCTGTGATTTTTTTTTCTGTTTACACAATAGAAAAATGAATTTGAGATTATATAACATGTTTTGAGGTACTTTAAAATATTCCTGAGTGTGATATTATTATTATTATTATTATCATTATTATTATTAATTACGAGTACACTATCACTAATATTACTGCTCATATTTAATATCGTTAGTATGCTACTCAAACATTTACCACTTTTAAACGTATTTCCAGTCTAATATCTTAAAATTACTTTTTTTTCTAATGTCGCTAATAAACAAACTTTACATAATTTAATGGCAAAGGATCTAGCATTTGATAAGTTCCCACACGATCAGGTCACATGATCGCTAACGTGAGACTGCGACGTGATCCAAAATAAGAGACAACCAAACTCATTAATATTGAGTCAGGTGCCTATGTGAATCCTAGTTAATAAAAATCCGATTAACACTGATTTGGGTGCCGTAGTTCACCTATTAATGACCCACAATGATGACCTTTGATGGCCTTTCTTGTATCACCAGACTCGTATTACAGTATGATTGTTATTCTTTTACACTAACTACCCCTGAGATCATGTTCAACACTAAAGGTGAACAGAAATACAACTTAAAAGTCTTAGAATCACAAACGTCACATGGTGGTGTCTCTGTCCCAACCAATGAATTTTTAATTGCATCCAGTTTACTGCGTTGATAACATCTTACTGTCGGCGGGTCATTGAAGATAACACATCTCCACTATTCCCATCACGATCTTGCCGCCATTCCCGCCCTCCTTAAACGATGAATAAAAATGGTTCTCTGAATAAGAAATGTGTGTGTGTCTGTCTGTGTGTGTGTCTGTCTGTGCAATTATTCTGGGAGCGGCCGCTGAAGATACACTAACGAGACGGGTTTCAAACTGTGGGCTGAATCACATTTTTTTTTTCCCGCGGTGAAGGAGTCGGGATTAAAATCTGGCTCCTCGGATAACAACTTGGTCTTATTTTGAGCCTGGTTCACCCCACCCCACCCCACCTCACCTCACCCCACCTCACCTCACCTCACCTCACCCCCACCCCACCCCACAATCTTACCTCCATTTAAGCCTCTACACATGTCCCAACCTTTCATCATTTCTTGGGATTATTGTTTAAATCTCACTCGTGCCGACAATCCAAGAAACAATATTTTGGTGTAGGTCGGTGTAAGGGTCCCTCCTCACACCCTCTTCATTACATACTGGAGTGGTAGTGTGAGGGGAAAGTGGATATGGTTGTTCGCTTCTGTGATGGTAGTAGCAAGAGTGGTGGTGGTGATGGTAGTGGTGGTAGTATTACCTTTTCGACAGTTTTGGCCCAAAATTTGATTTTGTTGAAAATCACATTATAAGTACTCCACATCATGATGATTTCGAATATATGGTCCACAATTCGATTGCGGGGTAATTAATGGCTGTAATGACCCTTGGAAAGCATGAGGTAGGAGTGGTGACGTCAGCAGACAGGAGGGTAAGACAGAGGTGGTGGACGGGAGGGGCTACAAGGAAACGTGACCAGCCTTATAACTTGAGCAAAATGCCCACACACTCCTAAACCTAACCTAACCAAACCTAACCAAACCTGACTCGCACGTTCATCAGACTACCCAAGTGAATATTTTCCACGACGTCTGATAAATGCTGACTACAGTACACGAGGAACAGACGGATAATCTCATTCTATAGAAGAGTGGTGATTGGACGTAAAGTGAAAGAGTTAGGGGAAGGAAAGCAGTTTTCTATGACCAGCCACGAAACACACACACACACACACACACACACACACACGAAAAAAATACCCATATCAGACAAAAAAAATATGGAAAAAAAAAAGGATAAAACGATACTGGAAACCTGGTGACCCCCGCAGAATACTTATGATAACACATATTATCTTTAATTATATGTAAATAAGAACTCTCGGGTGTTGAGAGTTTTTTGTCGCGGGTGCCCAATGTAGCGTGTCGAGTCTGACCTAAGTTAATTAGCCTTATATCTATGTAATTGATATGAGGAACACAAGTTAGAGTCTATTAATAGAGCGATTAGAATGAAAATCGTCCACGCAAGCGCTAGGTGGCGGGTCTTGGGGTCTTTAAACGGTGTGTCGGTGATTGTTGTACCTGGGCTAGCCGCTTTTGCACTGCCTCCTCATTAGTGGGGTGGAGGAAGGTGCTGGGGAGTAACTGGCCATCTGTAATGGGTAACTGAACGTGTGCCGGGGGAGGGAGGTCTGTGTGGGTAACTGAACGCGTGTGCCTGGGGGAGGGAGGTCTGTGTGGGTAACTGAACGCCCGTGTGTGCCTGGGGGGGGAGGTCTGTGTGGGTAACTGAACGTGTGCCTGCCTGGGGGAGGTCTGTGTGGGTAACTGAAGAATGCCTGGGGGGGGTCTGTACGGATGACTGAGTAACTATACCTGACTGACAGCAAATATGTTCGGCCACGTGAATGTGTATCGTACTTAAATACCAACAACATACCTATAAACTCAGACGTAAACATGACGCCATTAAGTTAGTGGACACAAAAACAAATATTTTCAACTCGGGAAGCCAGTCGACAAATCAGCTTCCTTGTCATCTTTTAGGTGTATGTATTGTAAAAGCAAATAGCCAATCAGCTACAATATGAAGGAACCGGGAGCCAATGAGCGATATGATAGATTCTGGGAGCCAATGAACGAGATGATAAACCTGGGAGCCAATGAACGAGATGATAGAACCTGGGAACCAATGAGCGGACAAGATGATGGGCCCGGGGAAAGCCAATCAGCTATGGAATAATGGAC
>NW_024721079.1:1607299-1627258 GCF_018991925.1 Homarus americanus | reverse complement strand
TCATCATTTGCACGATTTTTCCATTATCCGCTCTACTATCAGTTGAGAAGTATTGTCTAGGCCGAGACTCGCTCAGTACACAACAACACTCATTAGTCTTATCATTATCCCATAATTGCAATAACACTGACAACGAGGGCGCCGATAGCAATCAATAATGTAGAAATACTGAGACAAATCTTCAATATTGAGTAATCAACATGTACTCAGAACATTAGTTCTCTGTAACTTAACATTATACACATGATAGTTGACCTTTGGTAAAAAGTTGGTAGATAAAGTATCTCTACTTGGCAATTCTCACTGATCGCATGCAGGATATTACAGTAAATAAGGTGGGACCCGTGGATCTGAGCATGACTACCTAGACCTCACAGTGGGTGGAAGATGCACCAAGCCGGATTAAGGATAAGTACCCCAAGCTTGTCGCAAACACTCCTCGATATGAACCCAAATACCTTGTTAGCATTTGTTTCGTGCACCAACATATTGATTGCCTTGATTTAAGGTTCCTACTTATCACTGACCTTAAATCTATCACAATCGGACTTTTCTAAATCAACGTTCTTCATCTGATAGCTGGCTTCCATATTACATTTCCCACCCTGACTACTTTACATTTTTCCACAATAAATTTCACCAGACCATCAGAACAGTTTGTTTAGGTCTTCCCATAATTTTTCCGAGTTCTTGTCTCAATGAAGAGTTTGATATATCCAACTCTACATACACTGAGTGAATAAAGGATATGACCTGAATAGTGTATATAGTGTGTGTATGTTAGAGAGTATATAGTGTGTACCTGCGCTAGTATGTCTAGTGAGTGTACATTGCGCGTGGTGTTCTTTAAGGAAGTGAAGTGTCAATACGCGTATGCTTGTGCATGTTGGGTTGCTGCTGTTTCTTCCTTTCTTATGTTCTTAAATCCTTAAGTAAAATTAAGTGGCAAATTGGGTTCGAACCTGTGTGTTGGTTGTGGAGGGAAGTAGCCAAGTCAGTCTGTTGCTGCTGCACCTCCGCCAGCGCCTCCCTCATGCTGATGCTGTCTGCTGTGTTTTCTTGAGAGAGTTGCGACACTGTTGACGACGTCTCGTTCACCTTCGACGATATGCTCACCAAGTTCTCCTCCAAGGCTGGAAAAATATAAACTTATCTGTTGCCTCTTTTTTCCACAAATATAAATGTAATATATGGCGATATAAACCGAGTCATAATCGATTTTACAAGACAAAAATAACATGAAGCTAATAGCTTGCTTGAACTTTCTTTCTCAACATGTTTAGTATGACTTGCATTTACATGAACAATAACAGGTGAACATTTAAGGATGCAAAGGCCGTACCAAGTGACGGGGACTTCACGGGAACGCCTGACGAGACACTACACAATGATGATCTCAGCTAATAACATCTTACTGTGTTGTATATCGCTGCAGTTACCTCCATTCTTATGTTCTTATCTGTATATTCTTAAGAGAAAAACTGTGACGCAGTATTTACAATACCATGACAACATAGGAACACTAAAACAAATGAACTAGTAAATTTTAACGATAAATAAATAATCTGAAACCGTAATTGGTTGTTATAAAAATACGAACGAGGATGTGTCTGTGCGTGCGTGCGTGTGTGTGTGTGTGTGTGTACAGTATAAGGTTTACCTTGGCATGAGGTAGTGGAGATTCCAACCCCGTGCTTCAGTTGGCTGACCAGTTCCATAATCGCCAGCTGGTTGACGAAGAGGCTTGCTCGAACTTCGTGACCATCTGACTGGATATAAGAGGTACCTGTGTCGACCGTGTTAATGCTTGTGGTTGGAGTGATGAGGAGGGTGAGGGCGAGGGTAATAAGTAACAGGAGCGCCATGGTCTTTGTCACTGGCAGTAGAGAGGGACTGATGCTGGACAGTGGGCTGTGGCTCCTCTTATACTCTACGATAAGTGAACGCGTACATGAACGTACAAGTGTTTATGGCGCAACACACACACACACACTCTCTCTCTCTCTCTCTCTCTCTCTCTTTTTCAGGGTTAGTAAACAGACTCGTTGGGATGCTGAGGTCGAGGAGTAAAGGAGACGAACATTCCTACAGACCTACACGGGCTGAGTGAAGGCTACTTACGTTTCTCGCTGCTAATTGACTGGTTTGGCGCCACAATCTTAATGGTGTAACTCATTAACGTCTTATGAGGAGGGTTAAGTTAGGTTAGATTAGGTTAAGTGCAGTAAGGTGGATATATTTAGCTAATAATAATAATAATAATAATAATAGAGGTATCATATATTCTACACAACTTTGGAGATGTATATGTGTATGCGTGTGTGTGTGTGTGTGTGTGTGCGTGTCGACCTATGGTGTAATGGTCAGCATGCTCTCCTCGCAAGCGAGTGGACTCGTGTTCGATCCCCAGGCAGGGTGACACTATGGGCAATTTTTTTTTGTCATTTCCCTCTGTCTACCCAGCAGCAATTGGGGACCTGGATGTTAATCGATTTGCGGATCGTATTCTGGAGTAGTGGTTAGCCAGTGCAGTTAGCAAGTTGTCCGGTCTTCTCGAACTATTCCTCGACAATGGGACATGCAACTCGTTAACTTAGGGTGTGGTGGTTGTTTTGGCGACAGCTTTTACACCTTAAACAAATTCACGGCTAGGTGGCCCTAGGGCCGGCCATCCTCGATTTCGAGGGGCTTCCATTGTTATGCGTGTGTGAAGGGAGACTATATAAAACAATTCTATGCACTTCACAGGTGAGTCGGGACTATAATAGATCACAATACAAGAGGACTCCTGGACTCCCATGTACCTAACCTAACCTAACCCATCCTGTCTTAACTTGACCTAACCTGACCTAACATCGCCGGTATATTTCATTGAAAGAAAGAAAGATAGAGAAATAGAGAGGGGAAAAGACACACACACACAAGAGCGCCAACGTGGCGCCTGGGCGTAGCAACAAGTGTTGTTGTTGTTGAGGTGTGTGCGTTAGGGCATTTTTCAACCTCCTGCCTTCGTCTTATATCACCCGTTAGAGTCATTCCCTTATCTCCCCTCTACCATTTAGAACCATTCTACTCCTCCCTTACAACAGCCCAGTCCCAACCATTGTAAAAATTATCAATAACTTGTAATAAACCAGTATATTCACTCCCAGTAAATACTACATCTTGCACTGTCACTATGTTGAAATGAACTGTAGTTTGAGCTTTTCCCCATCTAGTTATTATATATCTTATTTGTATCACTTATGTTACTTGTATATTATTTGTAATACGATACCCATTCCCCAAATATGTAACTGTATATTTTCAGCCTTCTGGCTGCCAAGCTCTTTCACTAAACCGTTAATAATTATTATTATTATTATTATTATTATTATTATTATTATAAGAACGCAAGAATGGAGGAAACTGCAGCGGGCCTTTTGGCCCATAGTGGGCAGTCCCGTTTACACCAAACCCCTTTCTAATCGCTCATACATCCGTCCAGACTATGTTTGAAGCTACCCAGCGTGTTCGAGTTAATGATTATGTTCGGTAACTTGTTCCACTCATCCACTATTTTCCTTTCAAACCAATGTTTATACATCTCGCGCCTAAATATCAGCTTGTCTAATTTAAAACCACACAACCAAAAACTCGAAGCAAACATCTCCTGTACACTTTATCCACTCATGAAGGACATGCGCAACACATGAACAGACAGAGGGTCGACTTAACCAGTGAGTGACGTCATACGATCTTATGGTAATACAAACAAGACGGACGTTGTTGACACAGTTGCACCGGGGAGAGCGGGAGGGAAGAGACAGAGAAAGAGAGAGGGTAGAGGAAGGAAGGAGGAGGAGAAGAAAGAGAGAATGAGAAAATGAGATAGAGACACAGAGATGGTCGAGGAACGAGAGAGATAGAGGGGGAGGAAATAGAATAAAAAGAGAGAGATGGTCAAGGAAAGATGAAGAGGGGAGGGAGACAAATTAAAAATGAAAGGGAGGGAGAAGGACAGAGTGAAGGACCGTAGAAGAAGGGGGGGGGGGGGATTATAATGCTCTAATACCAAAACAAATCTTATATGAAACGGTAAACTTAACCATAAATAATATATATAATACCCATTAACTTATAGCCATAAAAGATCTTAATTTATCACAAACTTAAGTTCTTATATAAGGCTTAATGGACCGTCACACACACACACACACACAGTGCTACTTTGCTGTCACTCGGAATCGAGTATGACGATCTTCCAGCTATAATATAATGATACGAGTTATTAGGGACGTCACCTTCATTGGTGAGTTCTGAGGTGACTAGAGAGGCCGATGCGGGACCGGCAGGGTCGTCCACAGATTTTTCACGTGTGGAGGGCTACATCTAGTGCAGGAGGGGAAGCGGGACTGTCTTCTCGGCGATGGCGCTTGTCTGCCGTGGTATACAGTCGAGCTAACTCGAAAGCATTGTCACCTCGCGCGGTGCTCCTCCAAGCGTTACAGTGTGGAGTAATCGTCTCCCAGGTTTGTCTTAAGACTATCCTTATACCTTTTCCTTTGTCCGCCCAAATTACGTTTAAACTGTGTGTACATGAGATGAACATTTATGCCTGTAACTAAGTGATTATCATCGCTGGTTTGTTGAATTAGATGGCCAGTGACCTATGGGGGAAGTGATCACACCGATGATGTCAAACTATTAAGAATGAACGTACAATACCAGTTAGTATTAATGGTAAAGTTGTTGCCTTAATAGAGGTGTGTGTGTGTGTGTGTGTGTGTGTGTGGCGGGGGGGAGGAGAGGACTGTGTTTATGTGTCCGCTCACCCGCCTCTGTCTAGGTCGACCAGACTCCTGGCCAAGACAAGATTTACAGCCAGGTATAAGATTTACCTAAGATGAGTTTCAGCATGATATCAAGTTGTGTGTTTTTGTTTTTTCGTGATAAAACATTGTAATCTGAGCGTCCAGTTGCTAACGTATCTTCCTTAACGAAAGGTTCTCTGGCAGATGGAGTGAATATATTGTGCCTACCTCCTGGCTCCCTACGGCCTCCTGATGCTATGCCCTTACACTTCTTGTAAGGGGGTATATACGATTATGCCTTAGAGACCCCTAATCGCTATCACTGGAACACTTAGTGCAGTACAAGGTTAACCGACGGAATCCGCACAAGGTGAACCGACGGGATCAGTATAAAGTTACCCGTCGGAATCAAAAGATTGACGAAGGTTATGCTAAGTGACTCGCGGACTGAGGAGCAGTATCGGGTGAAGGATGTGTTGCCGTCCACTAACTGCTTGAGGTCTCGAGAACAACACACAAAACCACGACTCTGATACAGGTATGAGTGTCATATACCCGGTTTTATAATTATATATACAGATATGTGACCACTGTTGTCAGCTGAGTCTGTTTTAATGTCTTGAAAGTTAGATCCTTCAACGTCACTACACAACAATATATATAGAAACTTCGAGGCACAAAACACACACACACACACACACACACACACACACACACTTTCATCATCAACTCGAGTCTCCAGTGAAAAACTAAAAAGTCAAAATTAAATCACTATTATCATAATAATTGTCTCTCACAGATGGTGGCAGTAACAACTCTACACTTGAGGCAATATCGTGTACCTACTCGGGAGTCGTCGACCTTAGGAAACTCTGGTATGAGATGGGTATTTTTTAACGACGAAATCTTACGCCAAGTCTAATAGGTAATATAACCCAACTTGTTAACTACGTCGTAATTTCCCCAAACGAGCATAAACATCAATTACATTAAAGAACTACTTGACCTAAATTATTCGTGGTGCAGAGAGACACCTGACCAATATAAGTATGGTGTAATACATGTACTTACTACTGAAGACACATGAGCATCAAAACATCAACAGCAGCAGTGAGAGGCATTTCTTCCCCTGTAACAATGACCACACAACCGCTGCACAGTTTACAACTCATCACGTAGAATACTGAACGTTCATAAAAATACTGGGCTGGATAAAAATACTGGGCGCCAATAAAATAAATTACCTAGCATTAAAAACAATTACTGGGCGTCAATGAAAAACAATACCGGGCGTTAAAATAAAAATCAATGGGCGGGAAAAAAATGCTGGGCGCAAATAACAAAATTACCGGGAGTTAAAAAAAAATTACTGGTAGCTCAAAAAAATTCTGGGAGTAAAAAAAATGGCTTAAAAAAAAGAGGAAAGGCTTTACTTATTTTCTTGATACATATCAATAATCTAGTCCATAGTTTTGGGGATGTTGTGACTTGTCGCTCATACAGTCATCATTCATAAATGTTGGTTCTCGACCATCATGTATTGTCCGGTTAAATTGGTGTCCATATTGCTCTTTTCATATAGATTGCCATGTTGAAGATGGTACTGTAAGTTGACATCTCTTAACAGAGTATGATGTCCGTCCTTGCTACTCACAACATTAAGGAAAGGCGAAGTTGACAAGCTAACATAACGAGTGAATATTTTAGGGATTGAAATACGTGGATGCAACAAGTAAGGAGCACTCAGAGGAATCACTGTTATCGTGACACAAATTTAAGGGATCACCTGAAGAATCATCGCCTCAGCTTATTTCACCTAAAGATTAAACCATCCTAAAACTATTTTGGGAGGATGAGGTTAGGTTAGGATATGTTAGGTTAGATTTAGGTTAGGATAGAATAGGTTTAGGTTAGGTTAAGTTAGCATTAAGGTAGTTATGAAAGGGATAAGATTATAATGCCAACCGAGTCATTTAATGAAATTTATTTTATTAACGATTGATTAATATAGTTAATTGGGTACATTGCATAACAAGAAAAACAAATGTACAATTATCAATATTACCTGATTATTCTTACTTTAAACATTAAATACACATACTATAATATACAACAACATAAAAACCTGATAGAAATGGCAGTTCAGTGAGCATGTCCAGACTGCGATGGCCAACCACAAGGAACCAGGGATTACCGCCGTAGTCCACAACCAGCAAACCATCACAACACCACCAGCAGTAGTCCTTAATATAATCCTTCGTCCACACCCCGGCAGAAAAGGATCACCGTTGGCCGGAAAGAGACTGAGCTTATAAGGCAGACACGCTTGCCTCGATACCTCGGTCTCATAGTCGGATGGGAAACTGGTTCTGATCGGTGCTCACTGGGGTCGAGTAGGTTCGTGAAGCAGTTTCTTCTCCTGACGTCAAGTTGGAGCAAGTGGTTGTTATGATGGTAGAGTGAGGGGGAGAGAATCGTCACAAGTGTAATGGTGGTTGTCCCTAGAGTGTTGTTAAAGTATCTTTAGGACAAAAAACAGAACAAAACAAACACCGCAATCGAAAATACACCTTGATTGTGAAAATGTTCAGGTGTATCTTGCCAGACCAGGTGAACCTTTGGACGGTTTCAGGGATCATATCAAAGATTGAGTCTATAAGATGACATGACTGAATTTTGGTGTGTATAGACATCGTTTTTGCACAAACAAACAAACACACACATACACACACATCAACTCTGAATTCATGTACTGAACTCTTAGAATATAAACAATTGAGTGTTACGTTAATGCACATAGATATAAATTGCCACAGGAATCTAGCAAAGGTCCACCGGCTACAGAGGAATATATGTGTATTAGCTAAAGAGAAAAGTTTACGCTAACAGAAGGGAAATATTTTGTCATTATATTTCTTCACAAGGGATAGTGAGTCATTATCATTACCTTGGGTGACACACACTGGGGAAAGGTGTTATCGGTGCGTTCACTGTGAGGTGTTGCTGGGTTATAAATATCTTAACGACAGCTACGTGGTCAATCTGGTCCTGTTAAACATAGCGACCTGCGAGTTAAAAATATCTTGTTACTAAAAGCATCTGTCTACCGAGAAGCGACCCAAACATCCCTGCATCTGCTGCTGTAAATATCGAGTTCTAAGCAAGTCCCGTGCCTGGGTAGTGTTCTATCGTTAACAATATCATTCGGCATGAACACATTTAGAGAAGCATCAAAGGACAGGGGTTCGTTTGTATAAAAGATCTCTGGAAAGTTCACCTTCTTCGCTGCGAGGACTTGTGGTAGCTTCCGGGTCTAGACTAAATAATAGTTCACCCACGGGTCCTCGGCTGTTTTGTAACATCCTCTCAATGACAAGCACACTCACTGCTGTAACTCACTGTGTCCCAACAGAGAACATGTTAATTGTACTCAGCCTAACATATATAACTCACTGGTAAATGGTATCACATCTGTACAGAGGGGTGACGTCAATTCTGTTTCCTCATTTCAAATCAATTGCCGACATAAATAAAAATTAATTCAACACTGTCCTACAGACAGAAATTGGACTTGTGAAGGAGTCTTAAGTCTACGGTGAAAAGTACTTGAAATACAGTGTTCGGAAGATATTCCCAGATTAATCATAGACATTTCAAGCATAAGGATAGTCCGAGTACATTTTGGTACCTACATCGTACACAGAGCTCAATTATTGTATTTGTATGATCGTACGTCTTGTTAGGCTGTCGCTAGCGGCCAGCTGCCCCTCCTCACTTTAGAGACATTCAAGTTTCAACCTAACTGACATTTGCCAACAGTATTTTGACGCGAGTTTTTATGTCAAGTCATTTTGTAATATTTTTCATGTTTGGTAAGTTGACCGATATTAGTCCGATTTTAGTCGGCAAGATATTAAACACGTCATACTGGGTTCCCACATCAACCGATGTAGTTCCAGTCATTAGCGCGTTTACAGGGGCTCGTCAAATAAACATTCAACAAATCATTACGTTGAGATATTTGTTTAACATTGTTTTACTTTGATTCCATTGTAGGTTTACTATCGCGAGTTTCCTTCTGTCGAATGAAAAATAAACACAAGACTGCCACACAGCACAAACCCTGACGAGCCCCCTATAAATGCAATATTGAAGGGGACTATACATTGTTACTTCAAAACATTCAACTATGAAACTGGATTCACACATTAGAGATGTTGAACAAACTTTGAAAAAAAAAACACCAATTCGATGACCTCTTTAATAAACACATTTTATTACCTTGATAAAACATCAATTCCAATTCTCTTCATAAGTGACCCCATCCCTGATCTGTCAGTGATAATGATCACAGTAAGCACTTTATACAACCTAATACATGTGGTTGGTAACACTGTACTGGCCTAGTTAACAGACATGTTAACTCCTTACATCATGTTATACCAGTTCAATAAAATCTTAATAACAAAAGGCAGATATTGGTATGCAAAACTTTATTGGTCAAGATAATGAGAACTGTAATAGTGAAGATAACAGAGGGCATAACATACACCTGTGATATTAAAAATACTGATTTATTGTACAAAACTCAAAATCACACGTACTGTACTGTACTGTACTGTACTGTACTGTACTGTACTGTATATTGAGTGTATGTGTGCCCAGTGTCCACTCATCTCTGTAAGAGTGAGGAAAGAGACAACTGCCTGGTAGGACATCTTGACTCTACAAGATAAACCGCCATACCCAACAGGGACCACAGAGTCACAAGGGAACCTCAACTAACCTATGGACCTGATGTGTTATATCTTATATTGGCTGATGCTCACATATAAAATTATAATTTGTTACACATTTATTATCATTCCATCCGTATTTACCCTCAGAATAACTTAGGTGGATGCAGTTTTCATTTCCTTGGTGGTTATCCGGTTGGTTTTTATTCCACAATGATGACCTCACATTGATGGGTTTACTTGATACGTCATGCCAGATCCCCTCTGTAGCCAGGTCAGACCCACCCAGCCACAAGTGTTCAACAACTACAAGGAAAACAAACATCAACACTACAAAATATTACAGCATGACGTACACAAGGCGTTGACAGTTACAAATAACAGACACCAGGGCAGACAACAATCACTCGGAAACAATTTGTAATTATGAGGAAGACCGCCTGCCAAAAATGTGACATTTTCATTAGAACTAGGAGAGTCCCTTTTGTCCCGCTCTGTCCGGGAGATGCCGTCAAAATAAGACTAATCTTTTGCGGAGTTCTCAACATGACAGCAGAGTTTCTTTGTGATAAAAACTATAACATGAAGAAGTCTCTCCGAGCTTATGTTTATTTCTTTTGTCCACTACATTAAAGCGTCGACAGCACACAAGCCAGATGGTTTGGTTACATTTCATTTGTCATTCTGACCTTGTGTGATCTTGATATTGACCTTGGCCCAAAACACAGTATTACGATGGCTGGCTTGTGTCATACAACAAAAGCCGAATTATCCTCAAGAGGTCACAAGGTATGAACCGAAATACAGTTATATGTCTGGTGTGATCATTTACTTTCAGCATAAGACATTAACACAAAAAGCATGTCCGACTTAATAACCAACAAACCAGCTGAAGCTGTACCTCAATAATTTTAGCCCGAAGGTACTTATATAATTTATAATATGTAAATTATTAGAACCTTCGGTTCTAAGTAAATTGCATTCGGTAGCTTATTTGGAGTACAACTTCCGGTCATAATATATAACACTTTTCCAAATATTCAAAATTAAGCCATTCATTCTTTGCCTATAGTAAACTGCAACATTGGTAAATATATTTACTGCTTCATCACTACCGTTAAATGAGTTCAACAGAGAGATGAGAGAGTAGAGAGTCTTGAGGATAATGGCCGCTTCCTTTCGTTGTGGTACCAAGTGACGGGCGTCGGCCCAGCTAACTTTTTTTTTCTCCGTTGACGAGAGAAGGTACCGACGCTCTAACAGGAAGAACTCCTTCCGAAAGAAGCAGGACGCTGAAAATTTAGAACAAATTAACAAAATTATACAAAAATGTTAAATGAGTGGAAATAAAATATCTACTGGGGGAAACAACAACAATTAACAAATACTGAAGGAAAAGGAATAAGTTTTACACACATTACTATTATTAATAATATTGTTACTACACATATGTCATTATCGAAATTCCTAAAACACTTTGCACTAAGACGAAAGGTCTTGAGTACATTTGGCTCCAGGACTTAATTTCGACAAACAGGGTTATAAGTGATGAAAGATAAATATGTTTACTTGAATACGATATTGATATGTCTCCATCATCAAAACAACCAGACACTATAAAGGCAGCATTATAAAAAACAAGGATATACACTTAATAATGTTAATGATACATGAACCCCACCAAGATCAAACAGTGTAAGCCGCCAATAAACCCAAAGTAAAATATGACACGACATGACCTTTCAAAACTAATGAAAACGAACTTTATACACACAAAAGGCAATTTGTTTGTAGTGTAGATGACAGCTGAAAGGGCGGCAGTGTGGAAGGACAGCGTAGTGGCGGTAGTGTAGATGAGCAGAGTGGGCGGTAGTGTAGATGACAGCGAGTGGCGGTGGTATGATAGTGTAAAGTTGTTGTAGAGAAGATGATAGTGTATAAGGTAGTGTGAGATGATGGAAGCGTAGTTGTTGGGTAGTGAGATGGAAGCGCAGTTCTTGCAGAGATGACAGCGAAAGGCAGTGTAGATGACAGCGTAGTGGCGTGTAGTGTAGGCTGATGTGAGTGGCGGTAGCGGATGACAGCCGTGAGTGGCTGTAGTGCAGATGACAGCGTAGTGGCGGTAGTGCAGATGACAGCGTAGCGCGGTAGTGTAGATGTACAGTTGTTGTAGTGAGATGACAGCGCAGGGTGCGGTAGTGTGATGACAGTAGTGGTGTAGATGACAGCCGTGAGTGGCGGTAGTGTAGGATGACAGCGTAGTGGCGGAAAGTGATGACAGCGAGAGTGGCGGTAGCGTAGATGACAATGAGGCGGTAGTGTGTAGATGACAGCGAGGTGGCGGTAGTGTGTAGATGACAGCGTGAGGTGGCGGTAGTGAGATGACAGTAGGCGGTAGTGTAGATGACAGCGAGTGGCGTGGTGTAGATACAGCGTAGTGGCGGCAGCGCAGGATGACAGCGTAGTGGCGGTAGTGTAGATGACAGCGAGTGGCGTAGATGACAGCCGTGAGTGGCGGTAGTGTAGGATGATGAGCGAGTGCCGGTAGTGTAGATGGCTGGAAGCGTAGTTGTTGTAGTGAGATGACAGCGTAGTTGTTGTAGTGAGATGACAGCGTAGTGGCGGTAGTGTAGATGACAGCGTAGTGGCGGTAGTGTAGATGACAGCGTAGTGGCGTGTAGTGTAGATGACAGCGTAGTGGCGGTAGGGTAGATGACAGCGTAGTACGGTAGTGTAGATGACAGCTTAGTTGTTGTAGTGGAGATGACAGCGTAGTTGTTGTAGTGAGATGACAGCGAGGGGTGGCGTAGGATGAGATGATAAAATAGGTGGCGTAGTGTAGGATGAGACAGCGTAGTGGCGTAGTGTAGATGACAGCTTAGGTGAAGTAGTAGATGACAGCGTAGTGGCGGTAGTGTAGATGACAGCGTAGTGGCGGTAGTGTAGATTGACAGCGTAGGGCGGTAGTAGATGACAATCGAGGTGGCGGTAGTGAGATGACAGCGCAGTGGCGGTAGTGTAGATGACAGCGCAGTGGCGGTAGTGGTAGATGACAGCAGTGGCGTAGTGTGATGACAGCGTAGTGGCGGGTGATGACAGCGCAGTGGCGTAGTGTAGGATGACAGTAGGGTGGCGTAGTGTAGACGACAGCGTGAGGGCGTAGTGTAGATGATAACGAGGGCGGGTAGTGTGATGGCACCGTGAGTGGTGGTAGTGTAGATGACAGCGCAGTGGTAGTGTAGATGAGATGGAAGCGAAGCGGCGGTAGTGTAGATGACGGCGTGGCGGCGGTGGTGTGGATGACAGCGTGGCGGTGGTGTAGATGACGGCGTGGCGGTGGTGTAGATGACAGGCGTGGCGGCGGTGGTGTAAGATGACGGCGTGGCGGCGGTGGCGGTGTGAATGGACGGCGACAGCGTGATGGTGTAGATGACGCGTAGCGGCGGTAGTGTAGATGACAGCGTAGCGGCGGTAGTGTAGATGACAGCGTAGCGGCGGTAGTGTAGATGACAGCGTAGCGGCGGTAGTGTAGATGACAGCGTAGCGGCGGTAGTGTAGATGACGGCGTAGCGGCGGTAGTGTAGATGACGGCGTAGTGGCGGTAGTGTAGATGATAGTGTAGTTGTTGTAGTGTAGATGATAGTGTAGTTGTTGTAGTGTAGATGATAGTGTATTTGTTGTAGTGTAGATGATAGTGTAGTTGTTGTAGTGGAGATGACAGTGTAGTTGTTGTAGTGTAGATGATAGTGTAGTTGTTGTAGTGTAGATAGTATTTGTTGTAGTGTAGATGATAGTGTAGTTGTTGTAGTGTAGATGATAGTGTAGTTGTTGTAGTGTAGTTGTTGTAGTGTAGATGATAGTGTAATTGTTGTAGTGGAGATGATAGTGTAATTGTTGTAGTGGAGATGATAGTGTAGTTGTTGTAATGGAGATGACAGTGTAGTTGTTGTAGTGTAGATGATAGTGTAGTTGTTGTAGTGTAGTTGATAGTGTAGTTGTTGTAGAGAAGATGATAGTGTAGTTGTTGTAGTGGAGATGATAGTGTAGTTGTTGTAGTGGAGATGATAGTGTAGTTGTTGTAGTGGAGATGACAGTGTAGTTGTTGTAGTGTAGATGATAGTGTAGTTGTTGTAGTGTAGATTTATTTATGAATTACATTAAATTAGTAAAGAAAATTACCAGTTTTTGGAACAACGCTTCTCATCCTTCTGTTTAAAAAGGAAACATAGATCATCTTAAAATTCATAAAGTACAGTACAGTAATTACCTTCTTAACCTCCAACAACCATCACATCTAATTCTCATTCAGTCACTCGGGACAATATACAGGTAAGATGTAATCATGCAGTACCAATAATTAATTGAAAGTTGCCAAGGTTTGCTAACTAAAGTCTTTCATTTCAATAAGCACTTAACTTGTTTTACTGTTCTGGGAGACAAAATGGGAATAATATCTATATAGTTCTTTTAAGAGAATATTACTTGTATTAGAGTTAAGTTGCACCAAGTGACCGTAAACTCTCTGTAGTGGTGCTGGCATAAATGTTTATCTCACTCTACCGCCGTAAGGAGAGTATCATCTGTTATTATATAATATTCACAGAAAATCCGGCACAAGTTTTAAGTGAATAACAACAACAGAAAGATACAAAAAAACAGTTAAATTATATATAAACTAAGGAAAATTAGATAAGGATGAGCAGGTTATTGAATTCCCCGCCAGCAGAGATCAACAAGTTGAGTTTGGAGGAAGTTGTTCAACTGAGGTTAACTGTAATCACTTAATGTATTAAACAATTTTACAAATTCAAAAGGGGAATCACAATAGGCTGAAAAATCATTGGTCAACAAAATCGTATATTAAAAGACAATGGAGACATGAATGAAGAGAACACGATGACTTGATTAGTTTTATACTGCAGCAAGCAAAGCAACTTACGTTGGGTCTGCTCCTTTAGCTGTAATATCTGCTGTTGTAAGCCTTCCATGGCAGAGGTCACTCTCTCTAGCTGATGCTGAACGCCTGAAATTATTTTCACTGAATCAACTTGTTTAAGAATTCTACAAGATGGTCTGTGTTAGTGTGTGTAGTAATTATATAATGTGTGTGTGTGTCTTGTGAATTGTTTACTGTGTGTATTAAGCCACAGGCATCACTGACAAGGCATCATGCTACATGTAAGGTGGAAGACCGTTCAGGGCAGCTTACTCCAGGCTGTACACACTGATGTCCCCACTGAAAACATTATGAAGGAACTCTTGACGTGTCGAATTTAAATAAGCGTAACCATGTAACAATAAAGACATCTTTTATTCTTATTTCTATAAAATTTACTTACTTTTACTCGTTATTTACTCCCCGATTCTATTTCTTCTCTTCTTTATACTCGTGAGATGGTGGGGAGTGGGAGGGAGGTAGGGAGAGACTTGTTTATGGTAGAGGGGAGGCTCCCTATAGTCAACCTTACCCCACAGTGGGGGTAGGTAGAGAGGGGAGACTGATGAAAGGAAGGAATAGCCAGGAATAACATGTGATAGGTTATGTTATTTCTAATGGCTCACTGTATAACTGTATACCAACAAGACACTTGTAGCACATCAACCTTTCTTAATAAGGCAAGGATGAATTAGGACTCATTGACGGTTACTGTATTTATTCGATACTTTCTATTGGGGTTTGATAATTACATTTCAAAATACTAAAGCCTTTGGTTCTAGCTAGTTAAACGGGAACCATGAATCTCACAACAAATGGGAACTTTAGGATTTACCAAATAGAATACACCCAAATACCTGCCATGTCACCACCAAACCTCTCTTCGCAAAAGTCAACACAAACTGCCTGGTTTGAACCGTGTGCCTGCCTTGCTGGGCTCACGAACTCAGGCTTTATCCAATCAGCACAGCTCGACCCTGACGCCACACTCACAAGCAACTGTGATTGGCTCATGCCTTAGGCACTCCTGGTCTTGGCGGAGACACTCGTGTAGTGTTAATGCGGGTAATGTCTTTTTAAGCCGAACTTTCTGTATTTCTCTAAACAAGACACAATCTACTCAAAAAAAAACATGACATTGTTACAGCGTAAATATATTCCACTCATCCACAACTATTTCCAAACCAGTGTTTATTTGTACCTTCGCTAATCTAAATTTCTCTGATTCAAAACCATTGCTATGTGTTCACTCCTGGTTACATAGATTAAGTATCTGTTATATCATCTTTGTTTATCTCAGTCGTACTTCTCTACAATATGTCAACGTTGTTCAGCTGATACTGGTTTACGTATTTACATTTCCCACACTAAATACTTTAAAGGTTCCACATTAAATTTCATCTGCCATTTTTCAGACCACGAGAAAAGTTTCTTTCGGTCTTGCTATAATTTTTTCGAGTTCTTGTAACTATGAAGAGTTTGATACAGTATATCCAACTCTACGTACCATGAGTGAATAAAGGATATAACCTGAATATCATTACACCTTAATAATAAATACTGTTAATACAAGAAAGAGACAGACGTCACGGAGCGAGAACAGAGTAGCAGACGGCACAACTGGCTATGGTGTTATAGACAGGATTCACTATAACTACAATAATCCACTTTTAATAGGTGTCTACGTTAGTACATATAGTGAGTGTATAGTGTGTGTATGTTAAGTGAGTATACAGTGTGTACCTGTGTTAGTATGTCTCGTGAGTGTACATTGTGCGTGTGTGTACTTTAAGGAAGTGAAGTGTCAATACGCGTATGCTTGTGTATGTTGGGTTGCTGCAGTTTCTTCCATTCTTATGTTCTTAAGTAAAATTTGGTGGCAAGTTGGGCTCAAACCTGTGTGTTGGTTGTGGAAGGAAGTAGCCAAGTCAGTCTGTTGCTGCTGCACCTCCGCCAGTGCCTCCCTCATGCTGATGCTGTCTGCTGTGTTTTCTTGAGAGAGTTGCGACACTATTGACGACGTCTCGTTCACCTTCGACGATATGCTCACCAAGTTCTCCTCCAAGGCTAGAAAATAAAGATAAACTTATCTGTTGCCTCTTTTTTTACACAAATAGAAATGTAATATATGGCGATATAAACCGAGTCATAATCGACTTAACAAGACAAAATAATTAATATTTATAATGATATTGCAACATTCAGGGCACAGCCAAATATGGAGTGAGAAACAGCTCATTAAAGACTTTGGGAGCCTTTAAAACGAACCAAAACAACTTAACAGAACAGTAGATCATCTCTCCTCACTATCATATTCCTCCGTATTTATTATTTACTTAAAAAATGATGCATCATTTGTCATTAAGAACAACAACAACATGAAAATACAAGAAACAAAAACAGCAATCATTCCTACGTAACATCGAAATATCTCCTTAACACGGAGGAGTCCATCCTACCTAAAGCAGAGAAGACTCAAACCATCATGGTAGGAAAAGAATGAGCCAAGGTGGATGACCAAAAGAATTAAACATGCCAATGGAATAAAGAAAGGAATCTATAAGAAATTAAAGGGAGGTGAGGAACAGTTCAGAAATAGGTATAATGAATTATCTAAAAATTTTAAGAAAAATTTAAGGTAGGCAAAGAAGGGCTACGAAATCAGGATAGCAAGAGAATCCAAGGCGAATCCCAAGGGATTTTTCCAGGTATATAGGACAAAGTTCAAGGACAAAGTGTTACCTTTAAAGTCAGAGAGAGGGGAAGTGATCGATGATAGTGAGAAAATAAGCAAAGCATTAAACAGCTGCTACTTATCAGTTTTCACAGAAAAAATTTACGAGGAAATCTAAGAGGTGGAACTGATATTTAGGGGAAATGAAAAATTAAAATTAAAGATTATCACTATCAGAAAAGAAGATGTTCTTAAGATAAATAATTTGTAATAGCCCCTGTCTTATAGGCAGAAGAATTTATATAAATGGGTAAATACATTTGATTTGTAAACTCTATCACCCTCTGTAACTTTCCACTAGCTATGAAGCAGCATGTTCAGAACACCTGATAAGGTGTGCCCACGGGAAGTCGTGTCACTTAGTGCTGAGCTAAGGTATAAAGTAGCCAGCTTTCTGGCCTCTTGATGAGGGCAGTAGTTCATCAGCAGTCACTAGAGGAAGACGTTATTGAGAGCCATCGTGGATGGTTCCGTCTTCCCTCGAGGGAGGTACGTATATTTCCGTACTCCCTCGATGGGTCCCTACTCACTCTCACTCAACTATTGCCTGGACAGGACGTATTTAGCAGAGCTCATTAATAGAGCCTCCGTCCTCATCTTAACACTAATAACTACAGTGATTAAGTTACGGTGATATACACTTGGAACTGTATATAACAGATTTTCTTAATAAATCAACAAAGGAACATATTGAATTTCACTACAGAAGATCCAATAAACTTTGATCCACATTTTAGTATGCTTAAATTAAAAGTTAACGTGCTTCACAAGTGATTGTTACAAGTGGTGACAACCCAGGAAGGTTGTTACATATTTGATAGTTTCAACTATTATATCACACTAACAGTCATATCAACAGATACACAGTTGGTAAAAATAGAAATATTATGCTCTCCCCATTACTGTGGCATACTGTTACTCGTATTAAAGAAGTAATTGTTACAAATTAAAGAAGACAAAATCCCCAGGGCTGGATGAAATTTTCCCTCGAGTTTTGAAAGAGTAAGGAACAGATTAGCGGACCCCTCGTAAATTTATTTACAAACTCATTAGACACGGGAGTTGTGCCAGACTTGTGGAAACAGGCAAATGTAGTACCCATATCAAAAAGGAAGCCAGAGCCTCAGCGTCAAATTACCGACCGATTAGTTTGACGTCAGTAGTGGGGAAAATTCTCGAATCAATTACAGCAAATAGCATCTGATCGCATTAAGAGAAAAACAAATTAATCTACGACTCTCAACATGGGTTTACAAAAGGAAAATCTTGTCTAACAAATCGGCTGACTATTTTTAGGGAAGTCTTCGAGGTAGTAGGTAATGACGAAAATTACGATGTTATTTACTTTGACTTTGGCAAAGCATTTGATAGAGTACCGCATCAGAGGCGTCTGAGAAAAGTTAAGGCTCATGGTATCGAGGAGAAAGTTTTACATTGGATAAAATCATGGCTCACCGATAGAGCACAAAGGGACAGCGTACAGTGTAGATGGTGTTAAATCTGAGTGGGGCTGTGTAACCAGTGGGGCACCCCAGGGGTCAGTACTGGGCCCACTCTTGTTCATAATCTACATAAACGATCTAGATACTGGGATCAGCAGTGACATAAGCAAGTTTGCGGATGACACCAAAATAGGGCGGCAGATTAATTCAGGGCAGGATGCAAATGCAATATAGGAGGATTTAGATGAGCAAAGGAGTGGTCAGAAAATGGCAAATGAAATTCAACACCAGTAAGTGCAGCGTACTTAATTGTGGAAGAACAAATACTGTCAATGTATACAGCCTTAACAACATCAACCTAGAGAAGTCGACTTGTGAAAGAGACTCAGGGGTACTTGTAAGCCCGGACCTACGGCCTAGAAAACAGTGCGTTAATGTTCGTAATAAGGCAAACAGAGCACAGTATTACGTTTTATATCTATTAGTGTAAGTAATAAGAGTGCAGAGGTCTTATTGCAACTCTATCTTGCGCTAGTCAGGCCGCACCTCGCTTATGCTGTTCAGTTCTGGAGCCCTTACTATAGAATGGATATCAATTCACTAGAGTCGGTGCAGCGAAGAATGACGAAAATGATGCCGAGACTTAGAAACCTTCCATATCAAGATAGATTAAAAAAACTAAACTTGCATTCCCTAGAGAGATAAAGAGTGCAGGGAGATATGATAGAAGTATTTAAGTGGGTGAAAGGAATCAATAAAGGGGATATAGATAAAGTTCTTATAATTTCAGAGCAGGATAGGACTCGTAGCAACGGATTTAAGTTGGATAAGTTTAGGTTTAGGAGGGAGATAGGAAGGAACTGGTTCACAAATAAGGTGGTGGACGAGTAGAACAAACTTAGCAACTTTGTAATAAGTGCTGGAATGCTGTAAAGTTTTAAAAGGAGGCGAGATAGATTCATGGATGACAGAGAGTGGTAATAACTCTCGACAAGAGCTGCCATTCATAGGCCAACCGACCTATTGCAGACTCCTTATGTTCTTTTGTAAACCACAGAAGCAGGCAGGTAGAAACACGAGAGTAGGGTGGACAACGCAGCGACAGGGAACAGTAGGTGGCTGCTGTCTCCCTGGTGTGCGGGACCCAACTGAGAAAGAAAGAGGTTATACTATCTCCTAGGTACAGGACAAGTGCTAGAGGTATTTGACCAACACCCCACATATCTGGCGAGGTCACAGGTCTGAGGATCATAGTGGGGCAGCTAAATGAAATTTTTCAAAAGATTCGTGCAAATGGTGGGTGATACAAGAACTAAAT